>NC_090649.1:54215611-54515611 GCF_040937935.1 Hyperolius riggenbachi | reverse complement strand
TAATAATAATAAATTAAATTCAGGTGCACTTTAATTCCATCTCTGGGTTAGTGTAGATTTGCTTGCCGGTGGAATGACTTTGCTCATCCGTGGTTCCCAGCTGTTCCTGTAATTTTCGGTACAAAATTCTGCCACTACCAGGTGTCCCGTGGGTAAAATACGGCCTCCTCTTTTTTTAAGGGCTACAAAACAAATTTAAAAGTCTTCCGTAATTCGTAATATTAAAGAATATATTTATATTTCAAATATTGAGCATTTGTTTCGAGATACAAAAAATAAACAAAAAAATGTAAATACACAGAGCTGTGCAGTTCAGCACATTTACATAAGGCTGCTTTTCCACTAGAAAGCGCGAACGCACAAAAAAATCGCTCTGCGATCACGCAAGCTACATTTTCCACTCACTGCGTGGAAACGGAGCGCAATTGCATCAAAAATCGTGCAGCCCGACGATTGCGAATCACGAAAAATTGAAACACGCTGATGGAAAGTGGGTACCGCGATTCTGTTGCGATCGGAAAAACGGCAAGTGGAGAAGCAGCCGAAGGGCTCTTTTACACTAGCTAACGGGTGCACGATCCCAATTTCGTGCACGCGTTATGATTCACGGTATGACGTCGGGAAGTTGCGGTTCGACGCATATCATCGGTGCTAGTTTAAATACACCCAACGGGAAAACAATTGCGCCAGAGAATTAAAAGGTCCCAGATGCGTTGCAATGTAACACTCTGGAACGCTTTGTCTAATGTGAACAGTAACATGAAAGTCATTAGACTTTCAGGTTACCCCGCTTACCACATCCTAGGAGCGATCCGTCAAAACTCACGGAACAGCTCCTAGTGTGAAAGAGCCCTAAGAGGTTCTCTTCTTCTACCATTATTCAGTAGTTACTACGAAGAATGTCTTTTCAGTGGTGTGAGAGCGCCCTCTTGAGACCAAACATGAGAATACAGCTTACAGTCCTGCCGATCTCACTCCTCAGCTATTCAGAGGTCCGAAATAACAACTTGAGCTAAAATTTCTGCAGGAATTTCAGCACCAGGTCCCTCAGTCGCGTCCTGAGACGCTCGTCGTGCTCACAGATGATGTGGGTGGAGTCTTCCTCAAACTGGATGAGGGTGTCGGCTTCCTGCAGGTGGATGATGTGACCCTTTGCTGTGTCCTCTATCTTCACATCGCTGAATCCATGCTGCGGTTACAGAGAGCAGTCAGAAAATCACATAAGACTGAAGGTGCCCATACATTACAGTACTCAATTTGCGGCATGGATATCTGGACAATTCGATAATAATGATCAAATCTGGCAGATATTAACCTCCCCGGTGGTAATCCCCAGGCTCGGGGAGAAAAAAAAGAAGTCAGGATAGGGAATATTGAGGATGACTCGGGGTAGCCGCTGGAAGGTATGCAGAGCCAGCAGCCGGCATTTCAACTCACCTCCCCGGGATCCAGACACCGGCAGCCATTCTTCTTCCGGTTCTCGAAAGCTCTGGATGCTTTAGGTTAGATTGCCGTTTTGTCGCCATGATCAGGGCTGTGGAGTCGGAGTTAGAGCCGTCTGAGCAATTTTGGGTACCTGGAGTAAAAGTTGGAGTCGGTGGTTTCAAAAACGGAGGAGTCAGAGTCGGATGAAGTTTGTACCAAATCATTAGCCCCGGTAAGTATTTGACTATGGAGTCGGAGCCATTTTAGGTACCTGGAGTCCGAGTTGGAGGCTTCATAAACGGAGGAGTCGGATTATTTTTGTACTGACTCCATAGCCCTGGTCATGATGACAGACAGCGATATCACTACAGATGGGGTTCTCAAACTGGGTACCGTGGCACCCTGGTGTGCCTTGAGCACATCCCAGGGGTGCCTCAGCATGCATTCAAATCCTTTGTGCATTGCTGTCAGGTAATGTAACCAATCATTCATATACAATGCGGCTGCATTACCCGACAGTTAACCTTTAGTCCCGGCAGCTATGGTTGAAGTTACATCAGAATAATCGGGGTCGGTCACTGACTATTTGGAGTGTGTGTGTGTGTGTGTGGGGGGGGGGGACTACTTGGAGGGGGATGCTGCCAATAAGCATCACTAGCTACTTGGAGGGAGGGGAGTGGTGCCTAATAACGGTCATAAAGGCATTTTGGTAGTTGTTTTTGCCGCGGAGTGCCTTGACACATATTTTAAAGCCCTCAAAGGTGCCTTTGACAAAAAAAAGTTTGAGAACTGCTGCACTAAAGTGTTACAGTGCCACCCGGAGGACGGAGGGAGAATTACAGCACTGCATCCCAGGATGGAGGTAAGTGCTGGGCTGCTGCAGCTCTCTCTAGCAGCATGATTTTTCCGTTTATGGGTCTAAAAATGTGCAAAAAATATAAAAATGCACCGCTTTTAGACCCTAAAATGCTCCAATGTGGCCACCCAATCATCATTTGAATTGATTTGCGGCCATTTGTTGCGGGAGCGTGTTGGATTTCCCAATGACAGTTGGACCTCCGGACGGTCTCCCCCTATGTAAAATGTGTACCCCCAGGTGAGTGGTGTCAGCTCACCTGTCCTATGGTTCACTTCCTCCTGTGACCTCTTCCATTGCCGCCAGGGGCTACTGTACCATGTAACCCCGCAGCATGTATGTGACGTCAGCACATATGGCAGGGTCAAGAGGTAACAGGTGCCCCCACGGAGCAATGGATGAGGACACAGGACACACACGGCCAGGGGGTACATATTTCATGGGGGAGACCTGGGGGGGGGGGGGGCCCGAAGGCAGAGGCGGTTCCTCTGATGTCTAACAGCTTTTAGAAATCTCTGTGCATAGGTGTGGCAGGTAATAGATCAGGTCTGATCAGAGAGGGATCTATCAGTAGGCCAAATCTGGTGGACATGTAACAATGTATGGCCACCTTAACAGGATTATCACTATAACTCACTATCTAACTAGAACCTTAATGAATCACTATTGGAAAAAGTTTTACATTCTGCCACCCCAAAAGTCATTCATGTAATAGCAGCAGAACAAAATCCTAAATATACTTTTTGTCAAAAAAAAGGGGCCCAAAAGTGGATCTTCTAATATCCGACCACAATGGAGGGGAAAAGCAAGAGGCAGAGATATTACTTACAATGGGTGGAAAGGAGGAGGCAGGGATATTACTTGCAATGGGAGGAAAGCAGGTGGCGAGTATAATAATTGCAATGGGATGGAAGCAGGAGGCAGGGATATTACTTGCAATGGGAGGGAAGCAGGTGGTGGGGATATTACTTGCAATGGGAGGAAAGCAGGAGGCGGGTATACTTGCAATGGGAGGGGTAAAGGAGGCGGAGACTTTACTTACAATGGGAGGGAAGTAGGTGGTGGGGATATTACTTGCAATAGGAGGAAAGCAGGAGGCGGGTATAATACTTGCAATAGGAGGGGTAAAGGAGGCGGAGACTTTACTTACAATGGGAGGGAAGTAGGTGGTGGGGATATTACTTGCAATGGGAGGAAAGCAGGAGGCGGGTATAATACTTGCAATAGGAGGGGTAAAGGAGGCGGAGACTTTACTTACAATGGGAGGGAAGCAGGTGGTGGGGATATTACTTGCAATGGGAGGAAAGCAGGAGGCGGGTATAATACTTGCAATGGGAGGAAAGCAGGACGCAGAGATAATACTTGCAATGGGAGGGGAAAAGCAGGACGTGGGGATATTAGTTGCAATGGGAGGGAGAAAAGCAGGAGGCGGTGACATTACTTGCAACGGGAGGGAGAAAAGCAGGAGGCGGGTATAATACTTGCAATGGGAGGGGAAAAGCCTGAGGCAGGGATATGAATTGCAGTTCAGAGGGGAAAAGCAGAAGAGGATATTAATGGCAATGGGAGGGGAAAAGGAAGAGGGCGGATATATTTTTTGCAATTACTGGAATTTGAAATAGGTAGAATTAAGCAGAAGTAATTCTCGGTAAAGTGAGGACAATGGAGCACAATATCTGGCATAGGAGACAGGGAGGATTATACAGAATATTTTTGGGGGTATGGAAAGGAGGAGCATGAAGTGGGATTTTCTTGGAATTAGGGTGATAAGATGTGAAAATTTATTGGTGTGGCATAGAGAGAAGATAAGGTGAGTATACTTCTCAGAATAGAAAAGGGAGAGGAACTTACTGGATTACATTGTATACAATGAACAGAGGCGCCAAAAGTATAAGATTAGATTAAATGAGCTTAAAAACCAACTTAAATGGCAAAATTGAAGGAGGAAGTGGTGGTCTTACCTCCCTCAAGCAGACACGACAACGACTGCGATTTAGACAGTCAAACACATTTATTAGGAACTCCAAAAAGAAATGCAACGCGTTTCGCAGGTTCAACCCGGCTTCATCAGGCAATATAGGGAGGAGTATCAAACAATCTGCACAAGGATTCAAATTAAGCGCCTCTGTCTACTCACTGGATTACATCTTGGAATGGGGAGAGGTATGATGGCAATATTTTTTGGAAATGGAGAGGAGAAGGAGGTAGTGGTGGTAGCGGGAGCTGGAAGGAGGGGGGGGGGGGCAGACCCCATGATTCTGACCAAGAGATCATGTTATACTCACCTTTTCTAAAGTCTGTACAAACTGCTCCACAGGGATGGTGCCACTCAAAACAGCCTTGAAGGGCTGGGTCTCCGGACTCTCCTCCGCCACTCGCTTCCTCTTCTTGCCGGTTGGATTCAGCACTGTCTTTGGAGGAGGCTGAATGGGAGAATAAAGAGGCCCAGTTCAGATCATATCACTTCTTGCCACTTGGTGGCACTCTATGGAGAGGGGGTAGCGAGTATTTTACATAGTTTGCTCTGTTAGTAGAATGGACTGTTGGAGAAAACATCTTTTTCTATTTACTGCCACATGGGCAAATTTACAGCCACATTTACAGTAATCCCTAGAAAAGCTTACTTTGTAACTATCGGTCATTGAAAGCAGAATGTAGATTTAAACTGGACCTGAACTCTTGCACAGGACAGAAGGAAAACAGAGAGAAATGCACCCTGTATGTATTTAGAGTGTTTAGCCTGTCTAATTCCCCCTCATCTGTGACTAATCACAAGTTGTAATTTGATCCCTCAACTGTGTCAGCTGACTGCCATGGCAGAGCAGCTCATTTGTAAACAAAAGTTGTTAACAATATGTCTGCTTCCATGAAAGCAGGAAGTAAACACAATGCAAATGTATTGCAGGATTTGTATCAGCTGTAATAATGAAATGTTTTTCTTTAAAGAGTCCTAAAGATCAGTAAATACAAAGTATCGATACTTAACCGGGGCTTCCTCCGCGGCTGAACGGCAGATCGCAGGAGGACGGCGAGGGATTCGCACATGGTTATGCGGCTGGGTAAGTATCGATACTTTGTATTTACTGATCTCTGGTTTACTTTAAAGGTTATTATGCTGTTGTGTATGTTTTAGAGCAGAGAGGAAATTCTGAGTTCACTACCGCTTTAATTGCACAGCAAAAAAAAATAAAAAAATTAGACAGTTCCAATTGCTACCCAATGAACTGTATATTTACCAATCTCTCTGCATATTTACCATATAACTAAATGCAATTTCTGCCTGCACGGTCATCCCACATCTAACCCCTCCTTTGGAAGCAAATTCCACTATTCTCTTGAAAACAACCAGCCAATGCTAACCCCTTCAGTAGAACACAGCCACCTACCCCTTTTCTGAAACACAGCCACCCATAACCAGGCCTGTTCCACTAATGATGCCAAGTGAGGTGTCTTCTCCAGGCGGTGGAAGCCTGGAGGGGGGGGGGGGGGGGGGTATAGGTGCCAAGCAGGACCAGGAAGTGTGCCTGGCCTGCCAGCCGCCCGCTTGGCCATGAAAGGGGGGGGGGCAGGGAAAGCAGCCAGGAAGGGGGGGGGGGTCAGACCCCCCCTCCCTCACCTGTGTCCCCCGTGTGCACTCCCCCTCTAGCTATTATCGCAGCATGAAAGTAATTGCGGCAGCAGCGGGCAGGGAGTAATCAACTCACCTCCTCCTTGCGTTCCAGGTGTCGGAGGGCAGCGTGCGTGACGTCCCACAAGTCTCCTCTTTCTTCAATGCCGCCCACAGTGGGCCACGTCTGACGTCACTACCAGGTAGTGACGTCACACAGCTCACCGTGATGAGACCCAGCTGGCGGTTGTCCCCCCGAACCCTTCACCATCTCGGATGGTCCCTGTTAGCCCTGGCCAGGCTCAGGAGTTGGAGAGGACTCGCTGGCGGCCTCATACACGTGCTTTACTTGCACGTATAGTGTAAGTGTAACTTTATTGTGTGTCATTGATATTAAAAAAGGAGTTAACGCACTATTGGAGCGCTCCATTCTCCCCTTGTGTTTTTTTACATATAGCAACGCAAACACTGGGATCAAAACAATCCCTATTCACCCCTCCAAAGGTGGAGGGGTAAATAGGGATTATTTTGGTCCCAGTGTTCGCGTAAGAGTACTTGTAAAAGATAAAGACCGGAACAAAGAACATCTATCAGGCCCTAGGCAATGTAACTGTGGGTACATGTAAGAATGATGTGCAGGTACTCTGCAGGGGAATGAGGAGATTCCTCCTCTATTACACATCTGAACATGGATCAGGGGCTAGGCAATATAACTGTGGGTACATGTAAGAATGATGTGCAGGTACTCTGCAGGAGAATGAGGGGATCCCTCCTCTATTACACATCTGAACATGGATCAGGGGCTAGGCAATATAACTGTGGGTACATGTAAAAATGATGTGCAGGTACTCTGCAGGAGAATGAGGGGATCCCTCCTCTATTACACATCTGAACATGGATCAGGGCCTAGGCAATATAACTGTGGGTACATGTAAGAATGATGTGCAGGTACTCTGCAGGAGAATGAGGGGATCCCTCCTCTATTACACATCTGAACATGGATCAGGCCCTAGGCAATGTAAGTGTGGGTACATGTAAGAATGATGTGCAGGTACTCTGCAGGAGAATGAGGAGATTCTTCCTTTATTACACATTCTTCATGTACAATCTGAACCAGGTTTATGGGTGATAGACAACACCTCTGTGTTCAATGTGCACAGCATTCTCAGTGGATTCCTGAGACAGATGAAATTAAAGTTTTATACATACCTGGGGCTTCCTCCAGCCCCCTTCAGGCTAATCAGTCCCTCGCTGTCCACCTCCGCCACCTGGATCTTCTGCTATGAGTCCTGGTAATTCAGCCAGTCAGCGCAGTCCGGCCGCATGCCGCTCCCACAGCCAGGAACATTCTGCACCTGCGCAACAGTGCTGCGCAGGTGTAGTACGCTCCCGGCGACGGAGTGTGTGCATGCGCACTACGCCTGACTGGCTCAAGTACCTGGACTCATAGCAGAAGATCCAGGTGGTGGAGGAGGACAGCGAGGGACTGATTGGCCTGAAGGGGGCTGGAGGAAGCCCCAGGTATGTATAAAACTTTTGTTTTCATTCGTCTCAGGTACCCTTTAATTAGTAGTCATCGAACCAAATTTTAACAACATATCAAATTATTTGATTACATGAGCAAAGAGTACATTTGCATAAATTAGCATCAGCGCAGAATTATTTCCATCTCATTGACCATCTCTATTAGTGACACAGCTACACATCAGGCTTTATTCTTACAGCATAGATGTTATTTAGTATATATATAAGAGATTCCTGTGTACACATCATATATACAGTCACAATCAGATGTGTATATCTGACTTTAAAAATACGGGGACTGCTTTATTGAAGCAGCACAAGTAACTATTTTTTGATTGGTTTCTTTCATTTTTGTGGACTAAGCACAGCTATTACTGTATGTATAAATTATTTATGATGACTATTATCTGAGAAATAGAACATTTTATCATATTTTCTATTTTAATTACAGTTTAAATTCATTAGGAGTCGGTGCATTATTCCCGGATTTCGACTTCAAGTACCCAAAAATTGCTCCAACTCCACAGCCCTGGCAGCTATACTACCTATACTGGGGCAGCTATACTGGGGGCACCTATACCTGGCTATGTACCTACCTATACTGTGGCTGAAAATTTTCTGGTGCTGTGCGATTGCTCCAAATCAGAGGGGAGGGGGGGCATCCTCACGTTTGCCCCAGGCAGCAAAAAAAGTCTAGAGGTGGGCCTGCTCATGCCAACCCTTTCTCTGGAACACAGCCATCCATGCCTAACCTCTTCTCTGGAACACATCCACCCACACCCTAACCCCTCCTCTGGAAGCAAATTCCCATATTCTCTCAAATACAGCCACCCAAGCCTAACCCCTTCACTGGAACAGTCAACCACACCTAACCTCCTCTCTGGATAAACAATATAATCATATAGGCTCCAGAGAAGGGTTATGTGTGGGTAGCTGTGTTCCAGAGGTGATCAGCATGGCGGGGTAGTGGATAGTGGTCTCGCCTTACAGCGCCAGGTCCGTGGTTTGAATCCCAGCCAGGGCACTACCTGCATGGAGTTTGTATGTTCTCCCCGTGTCTGCGTGGGTTTCCTGTAGGCATTCCAGTTTCCTCCCCCATCCCAAAAACATGGTAGGGATTAGATTGTGAGCGCCTCTGAGGACAGTCAGTGACATGATTATATACTCTGTACAGTGCTGCAGAAGATGTTGGCGCTATATAAATATGAAATAATAATAATAGAGGTTAGAGTATTCTACCACTATAAAGCACCAGTGCAGGGAACCACTCACAGTGTGGCTGAGCCCTTTAAAGAGAACCTGTGCTGAGTAAAAATATTTAAAATAAACACATGAGGTAACTTCAAATGAACATTACATAGTTACCTTGCTATCAGTTCCTCTCAGAAGCTCACCATTTTCTTCTGACAATAATCCCTTCCAGTTCTGACAATATTTTGTCAGATCTGAAATATATCAGTTGCTGTCAGTAAAATATCAGTTGCTGTCAGTTATAGCTGAGAGGAAAACTGATGTACCAGGTAATGTCCATGTTTCCCTATGGCTCAAGTGGGCGATGTTACAGTTTAACTGTGTGCTGACCAGAAAGCTGTTATGGGTAATGGCCATTTTCAAAATGGAGAACGGAAAATTCCCTTGATCACAGTGAACAAACAGGACGCGGGAGAGGAAAAAGACACTGAGGAGTAGACTACATGGAAGGTAAGTATGACTTGTGTATGCTTATTTTGACTTTTAATTTTCAGTTCAGGTTTTCTTTAAAGACAGAGGGATGACTGTGAACTCGCAGAGGCAGCTTACTGTGCATGGTTATAACTTGACATTCCAGGTAATCCGCTTATTACAGAGGAGACAATAACAGAGCTTCCACCTCTGGCCTCCGTCACTCACCTGCAGGACGTGTTTGTTATCTTTCGAATACAGAACGGCGGAAACAGTTGCCAAGGAAATGCCAGGTTTAATCTCCATCGGCACCAAAGACTCAGCTAACTACACAAAACAACAAAAAGAAGGTAACAGTGTGATAAGAAACATTGATAAAAAGAAAATACTGCTCTCATGAAGACAACGAGAATAGAACAGAAAAGTGAGCTCAGTTTCCTTTTCTGAAAAGCTAAAAGAACCAATTATTATTATTACATAGCTGTTATTTCCCACAATGCAAAAAAGGTTCACAGACAGGAAACTGTCAGTGCCATGGCGGTGACATCACACTGTGGGAGGGGTTTTACAACATAAGCTATACAGATGTCTCTGATGATCTATTTGAGAAAAGGTAAAGATTTCGCTTGGGATAAAGTTCAATCCTGGGTTAAAGGATACCCGAAGTGACATGTGACATGATGAGATAGACATGTGTATGTACAGTGCCTAGCACACAAAAACTATGCTGTGTTCCTTTTTTTCTTTCTCTGCCTGAAACAGTTAAATATCAGGTATGTAAGTGGCTGACTCAGTCCTGACTCTGACAGGAAGTGACTACAGTGTGACCCTCACTGATAAGAAATTCCAACTGTAAAACACTTTCCTAGCAGAAAATGGCTTTTGAGAGCAAGAAAGAGGTAAAAAGGGGAATTTCTTACATTACATACACATGTCTATCTCATAATGTCACAGGTCACTTCGGGTATCCTTTTAAGTTCCTCTTTAAAAACTAAGATGATGTGACACTCACCTCCGGCATGATCTCTATCTTCTCATACCGCCTCTTGAAAGGAAGGGTAAGCACCTCGGCACGTCGGTAAGACATAGGGGGAGGTTGGCAATCAATCATTAGATCTGAACGGTGAGACTGAGAGGCGGGAGGCTGGGTGTACTGCTCCGGACAGACTACATGCACAGGCTGCAGGACAAACAAGGTACAACAAATTATAGAAGGCAATGACCCGGTTTGGTCCGACTCCACCTAATCTGACGTGCCAGTCACTAGCAGATGACTGCAACCACCTAGTGGGCTCTGATACAATTTATTGTCAAACAACTGTGTTTACCCTTTTTTAGATCATAATCACTACACAAACTACCCAAATGACCCTGGACCCTACATATTTGTGGTATAATACACATGCGCAGAGTGCTCCGGGCTACGTGATCAAGGTTGCCGGCCGGGCAGTGCCTGTGCAGTCTTCATTGACCCTCCCTACCAGGAAGTAGCTTCAAAGGGTCAGTACAGAGTAACGGAGGACACCGGAGAACAGGGTAGCAGTGGGCATGAGGAGACCGACCCCTACACTTGACTGCGCCAATCCCCCCCTCCCCGTTCAGGTCTGCCCAGAGTGGCTTCGCTTTATGTTGCTGTTTCGAATGATAGGTCGACTTGGCCTTGTGTTTCGGATCATTGTCTTGTTGGAATGTCCAAGTTTGTCCCATGCTCAACTTCCTGACTGATGAGTGCAAATTTTCCTCTAGTATTTTTTGCTAACTTACAGCATTCATATTACCAAAGAATTCTGACCAAATTTCCTGTGTCTTTGTAGCTCATACATACCCAAAACATCAGCGATTCACCACCATGTTTCACAGTAGGAATGGTGTCCATTTCATCATAGACCTTGTTGACTCCTCTCCAAATGTAACATTTATGGCTGTGGCCAAAAAGTTCAATTTTAGTCTCATTACTATAAATGACTTTGTGCCAGAAGGTTTGAAGCATGTCTCAGTGCTGTTTGGCATATTTGCGTAGTAATGGCTTTCTTCGGGCAACTTGATGCAGCCCACCCTTCTTCAAGTGCCTCCTTATTGTGTATCTTCAAACTGCCACAGAGTTCTGTATTTCCCCTTAAAGAGACTCTGTACTAAAAAAAAATTTCCCCTGGGGGGTCTTTACCTCGGGAGGGAGAGGCCTCAGGGTCCTAATGAGGCTTCCCCCATCCCTGTAGCTGCAGGCAATCCAGCGTTGGCTCCCCCGAAGCGTCCCACAATCCCTGCTCAACAAGCCTTGATATATTTACCTTCGCTGGCTCCAGCGGGGGAGCTGTTGCAGCTCTCAGCATGGAGATAGGCGGAAATAGCCGATCTCTGTCTGGTCCGCTCTACTACACAGGCACAGGAGACTTGTGCCTGTGCAGTAGAGCGGACCGACAGCGATCAGTTATTTTCGTCTATCTCAGAGCGGAGAGCCGATACTGTGTCTGCGCTGGAGCCGGGAAGGTGAATATTTACATCCCCACTGTTTGGAGGGGACAAGCGAGACCGCCGTGGGACACAGGAGGACGGGGGAAGCCTTGATAGGATCCGGAGGCTTCCCCCACCCGAGGTGAGTACCCCCCAGGGGAACTGGTTTTTGTTAAAGGTTTTCTTTAAGTTATTTGTGGGTTCGTTCTTGCATCCCAAACTATTTTTCTAGCAGTTGTGGCTGACATTTTAGTAGGTCTACCTGACCATGGTCTGGTTTCAACAGAACCCATGTTTTCCACTTCTTAATTAGAGTTTGAACACTACTGATTGGCATTCTCAGTTCCTTGGAAAATGTCTTATATCCCTTTCCTGTTTTCTATAGTTCAACTACCTTTTCCCGCAGATCCCTTGACATTTCTTTTGCTTTCTCCATGACTTAGAATCCAAAAAAATATCAGTGCAGCACTAGAAGCAAGAGTCTGTCAGGAGTCCAGAAACTCATTTTATACACACACAATACACACACCCTCTAATTACAAGCAACACAAAGCTGTTTGTGTCAAGTTGAGTGGATGTTATCAGGCCAAATCACCTGGGTGTTTAAACTTTTGATTAGAATAATTTGGGTACTTCATATAGTGATTATGTTTTATAAAGTTTTGGCAATAAATTGCTTCAACCAACCACTAACCACGAAAGAAATCAAAAAGTTTTCGTCTCATCATTCATGTTCTTTGAAAAAATGGTTAAGAAATCATAAATTTTGCCAGGGTATGTAAACTTTTGAGCACAAGTGTAATTTAAAAATTCACCCAGCCTCCGTACAACAGTGTTTGCCTGGGTGAAATTTTGACCTTTACAAAAACATTAATATGTCAAAAAATATAAAAAGATACCACAATGATTTTGAAGTACAAATGGGCACAAATGCAGGACTATCCAACCATACTGGTTTCATGTTTTTGTGCTATTGTACGGGGTACTGGGTGCGGAGCAGTGCTTTTCGGCGCTGCTAGGTTTGGGCGCAGCCGGCACCACCACAGACTATAATAGGAATCACAACTGAGCAGCGCTCAGTGAGTTAAGTCGGCGCCGTCAGAAGACGGAGACAAAGTTGCTTAAAAAACACAATAATTTGGCCTCCAGCAATCGCTGGAAGCCGAATTATATAATTCCCCCACTATCCATGGCGGCCTGGAGGGGGAATATTAATTAATACGGCCCGGACTTGTGCAGAAGCAAGATCAGCCATATACCGGCTGTATCCTGCGCCCAAGTCTACTGCCGCCGATTTCAAATGTATGCACTGGGTGATCTCATCATCCGGAGATAAAAAACATATCGCTGTTATCTTCAAAAACGAAAGCAGCACAGATCTTAGTTTTGGCAGCACAAATGGCCGCACATGTGGCACTAACCAAACATGACGGAATTTTTCTTTGTGCTGATTTTGGGGATGGGGCGGAGCAGCTTCACTGAGCTTGTAGACTTACCTGAACTTCTTTCAGCAGTTTAGTCACTTGGATGAAGTTGAGTCTGGTGTCGATTGGACAATAAACACATTTCATGGCCAGCGGCTGGTACGGTGCTAAGGCATCCAGGTAGGAAAAGTCTGGTTCTGAATCGTGGATACAGCACAGTATTACACAAGGGATTCAGAAGACAATAGTCAAATAATGCTTACATTCAAATTGGTTGTAGGTGTACTCTGTCGAAAAATCATACAATTCAAATGGAATTTTTTTTTTTACATAAAAACTCATATTTTCAAATTTACATTTGTTCAAAGTATCAGGACTATTCCGCAGTGATAGGTGATGACCTGAAAATCTCCTATCTGCACGGTATACATCAGCTATTACTTTACCAAGCAGGGCTTTTTAAATAGTCTCTTCTGGGAATAAACTGTACTCATGTCTCCATAGTTCCTGAGCTAAATTGTGTCAGCAGGCAAACTATGCAACTTAATAGCATTATCTGTTGTGTATACACTGTGTGCTTCTGATCCCCCATCCTCCCACCTCTGATCGGCCTCTTAAGGTACCCACACACTGGTCAATTTCTGCCACCGATAAATGGCCGATTCGACCGATGTGATCGACTTGGCTAGAAATCGATGCAGGAGGCAGCATGATCGATCGATCGACTTTTAACCGATTTTGATCTATTTAGTAGATCGGTCCGGACGCAAAAATCTAGTCGATCAGCTGCTGGCAGCAGATCGATGGCACATAGCGTTGCATAGGATCGAATAGTGCAGCAGTGCATTTCAATGTATTTTCAATAGATTTCATACTGAAATCTATCGGAAATCTGTCCCTAGGGTGTGTCACACATCAGATAGATTTTCCTGTCAGATTTGACCAGACAGGCATCTGATTGGAATCTATCTATTGGTCGAATCTGCTGCAAATCTATAAAGTTAGCCAAAGACCTGATGATTATGGGCAGATTTGACAAAGAGACAAATTTATCGCTAATCGAGTCTGATTAGAGATACATTTGTCTCTTGACAAAGCTGCCCATATACTACAGGCCGATTCCCGTCCCGATTTCAGCATGAAATCTACAGGGAATCGGCTGAGCCTGCCACGTCCGCACTGCTGCTGCCCCTCTAATGTATAAATGTGCCCCCCCCCAGTGTGTGCATTTATACCTCACCTGTCCTGTAAAGGAAAGGTGGGGGGGAAAGGCTGCGCATTCCTAAACACATGCTGCAATTGAATGGTTAATCGCACAGGCATACACCGCCTCTGCCAGACTGAAAAATGCATGCCCTACATCCAAGACAAGTGCTAATATTTATTACACTAGGAGAAACTTTAGCTTCCAATATGGTTTGCATGCAAAGTATATTATACTAGACACTTGCGCCACGGTGAGGCAAACCTCCGGGCAAGTGACCTAACCTAAATTTAAAACCTTGGGAGCAGCTAAGCAAGAAAAATGTGTAACTTACATTTGGTAGAACAGCGAGGAGAACGCCAGCGCACACCACCAAGGCTGCATCCGAAATGACCACCAGCCCAGTGTGCAGCACCTATATAGACTCTCTGCACACTTCGCACTCAACTCAGATGCAAATCATATGCAAATCCGCTACCACTTATCATGCAAACAGGAAACTCAGGAGGAGGGGCTGGGAGCAGCTAACCTGACAGTTACATAGTTACAAAGTTAAGGAAAGGTGGGGGGGAGAGGCTGCGCGTCCCTAAACACATGCTGCAATTGAATGGTTAATCACACAGGCATATACCGCCTCTGCCAGACTGAAAAATGCATGCCCTGCATCCAAGACAGGGCATGCATTTTCTGTTTGTTTCCTGTTTGCATGATAAGTGGTAGCGGATTAACCATTCAATTGCAACATGTGTTTAGGGATGCGCAGCCTTTCCCCCCCACCTTTCCTTTACAGGACAGGTAATGTATAAATGCACACCGGGGGGAGTTGAGTGCGAAGTGTGCAGAGAGTCTGTGTAGGTGCTGCACACTGGGCTGGTGGTCATTACCTGTCCTGTGTCCGCCTCCACGCGACCAACCAACTTTGGACCGACATCTTGCCGCATGCGTGATCGACAATGCGACCAATTTACGCTCCGAAATTGGTCGCTTTGTCAGTCAAGCATGCACTTGCCAACACCGCTTTTCATCCAATTCGATTATAATAATCAAATTGGATGGTTGATCGGCCGCCAAGTCGCCACCTTAAGTGTATGGGTCATAGTGATGGGTATATCTAGTAGAACTCACAGAGAGCAATGTAATCAGTTTGGTCAAGTGATAGATATGGAGCTCTGTGATTGGCTAGTCATGATCATGTGCTAAAGCAGGATGTGATTGCAACAAATCAGAGCTTTGCAAATCTTATCAGCTGATCAAATTGATCACATGCTTCTCCATGAGTTCTCCTAGACAGTACCATCACTACATCTAATACAGACAGTAAAGATAAGGAATTGTAGAGAACATTCTGGAGAGCAGCCTATCGGCAAAAGAAATAACAACAAGCTGGCAGACCATATCAGACACGTACCGGTAAATATGATGGTGTTCAGGCTGGACTTCCCCCAGAGCTCCATAAAATGAACGACATCGCCAAAGCGCAGGGTGGGGTGGCCTGTGAACACCACACATGGCTGCTTGAAGTCATTGCTGAAGTCCCCGTGGATGCTGGGATAATGCTTCAGCTTGTTGGTCTGAATGAGCTAAACACATGGGGACAAATCAGGCGATGCTACAAAATCAGTGGCAGAAATAGAGCATCAGCTCCAGTCAACAGTCACCTATGAGAGGCCTATTTATTTAAAGGGATACTGTAGGTGGGGGTTGGGGGAAAATGAGTTGAACTTACCCGGGGGGCTTCTAATGGTCCCCCGCAGACATCCTGTGTCCTCGCAGCCGCTCACCGATGCTCCGGCCCCGCCTCCGGTTTACTTCTGGAATTTCAGACTTTAAAGTGTGAAAACCACTGCGCCTGCGCGGCCGTGTCCTCGCTCCTGCTGATGTCACCAGGAGCATACCGCGCAGGCCCAGACCATACGCAGACCATATGCTCCTGGAGACATCAGCGGGAGCGAGGACACGGCAATGCAGGTACAGTGGTTTTCACACCTTAAAGTCTGAAATTCCAGAAGTGAGCCGGAGCATCAGTGAGTGGCTGCGCGGGCACAGGAGGCCTGCGGGGGACCGTTAGAAGCCCCGGGTAAGTTCAACTCATTTTTCCCCGACCCCCCTACAGTATGCCTTTAAGTGTGAAATGTTAACTGAGGTCTATTTAGCATGTACTCTCCTCCCAGTACACTCTGGGAATCAAGGAATTATTTCTACTGGCTTTGAAAAACAGGGTAAACAAACATTCGGCAGTGATGCACCTGTCAGCAGAAAAGATGTCGCCACCTGTGATAATTTTTTTTCTAAAAAAAAGCAATTTTATTCATTACGTTATTTTCAGTACAGTTTTTCTTTTTCAGGTGATTGTCTCGGGGAACCATGGCCAAGAGTAGCTAGTGTGTGTCGGCAGCTGCCCCATGATGCAGCTTAGCGATCCGCCATATACAATCCTGAGGAAGGGACTCTGTGAGACGACGACGAGTGTTCAGCCTACAGGGAGTGTATGCAGGTATTGACTGCTCCTTCAGACACACATCTCTTAGAACAGAAAAGTCATGGGTGCCCATGGCACTGTATGACCATACCCTGCATTGTGTTTTCCTGTTAGTAGAGGTTAAAGCGGATCCGAGATAAAAAACTAACTATAACAAATAACTTATCTATATATATCTCATCTAAAGTTTAGATAGTTTACACAGCAAATCTAGCTGGAGACAGTTTTAATAGAATATGATTATTTCTTCCTGTGATACAATGACAGCAGCCATGTTGTTTGTAAACATTACAGAGAGGCAGGCTTATCTGCATCTTGAGCAAAAAAAACTAATCCTCCCTCCTCCCCTTTGCCTCTGAAATCTCGGGCTAGTAATACCTCCCCCTCCTCCTGCCCAGACTGAGCTCCCATGAGCCCTTGCTACTGTCTGAAAGTGCCTTGGCTCTCTGAAAACCTGTGGGCGTGGCTTCTTTAATTTATAGGGAATTAGAGCATTAAAACGAAAAAGTATTTGGCTTGAGGAATGCCCTATAAACAATAGGAAAGGAACACAATTATGCAATGACTAAAAGTTCATCTTGGATCCACTTTAAGAGTAACAGATTATGGAAAAGACATGCAGAGCTGATACCCCCTCCCACCTCGGAAGCATCTTGCAGAAGAAGCCTATTAGACTGGTGTGAGGCAAATAGGTATAGAAGGTCCCTGCACTGTATGGGTGGGCTGTAGGAGGATCCAGGAAACCTTGCTCCCCCCGCTAGACACAGCTCTGTTGTGTGGTCATTCCTCCTCCTCTCTGCATAGCAAAAGTACGCGCTAGTCAGCTTAGCTAAGAGACATCATTATGGGTGACAGTTCTAATACAGTCCTACCTACTAAAACCCGTGTCCCTGCAGCCTCCTCCTGTGTCCCCGTTTTTGCCGTACCGTGCATGCGCAGCACACGGGCAGCCGTTGGGACAGGAGGAGGACGGGGCCAGGGGGGCGGGTGTGCGCACGGATGTGTGGGTGCGTGGTGCATCCACACCTCCTTCCACTGACATCACCTGCCAGCAGTAAAAATGTCACCATGTGATAAATGTCTAAATGTAAATCAGGGAGAAGACAGATTTTACAATGGGCAAATACTGATTAAATCATTTATACATAATTATTGTAAAAATTAAGCACTTTATTACATTATTTTCACTGGAGTTCCTCTTCAAATTATTAGGCATGAAAAGCTCAGTAAAAAGTTTTTCGGTTCTCGCAAAACAAAAACGCAACAATATAGAGAACCGCATCGACCTCTAACGGTCTGCTCATTACTCCACCTCCAGTCAGTCCAAAGTCTGGCCGTTCTGTAACAGGCCATCAGGCAGCATTGAGGTGTGGCTTCAGGCAGCAGAGCAATCCCTCCCCCCCCCCCCTTCCTCCAGAAGGCCCTGTCAATAAAGGAGGGGTGATTCAGACTGACTGGGAGAGGACAGGCAGCTGTGGGTCTCTGAGAAGCCATCAATGGCGAAGGCAGTATTTTCCTTTCTAATCCTGCAAAAACTACAAAGCTTTTTTTTTTTTTTTTTTTTAAGATCAATAATGTTATATGCATATAATGTATGGAGATTTAATGGTCACATCTGTCTAAAAAGCAGCATGCCTTCACATTTCAGCAGAGGTTATGGATATTCTTACCTCAGCATGAGGAAAGGGGGGCTCAGGCAGGTAGACTTTTGTCTGCTTGAGTTGACACAGCCTGCAAGAAACAGAAATTAACTCATCAATATTCTACTGCCATCTTGTGCCCAAAATTATTCACTGCAAGTGACAATAAAGTCACAAACAACTAAAGTTCTTTCAGGGCTATGGCTTTAATTCATCAAGCATTACCGCATTCGGTAATGCTGAAAACAGCTGAGTTAACGAAGCACTTTAGAAAATGTTAATTCATCAAAGCTGTTACCGAATGAGAAGCTGAAATGACACAGCAATGAGATAAATTACCGACATGTGCTCAACAAATGTTAATTCATCAAGGTTCCCACATTCGCTAACACATTCGGTGTTTATCTCAAGCTCTCCCCTGTCATTACAGGCTTGGAAAGCCTTCTGTGTGAATGTTTTCATGATTAGCAGGAGCAGGCAGCCAATAGAAACAGCCCCTGTTCTCCTGCAAGTGCTGCTGATAGGTCACACAGGCTTCTCCACACAAGCTTTCAGACCCCCCAAGCAGTGAGCAGAGAGAACAGGACAAAATATATCCCCAGATTCCCTTCGGTGGTGTAACCCTTTCAGGCCCTGTTTGATAATGCAAAGATGCTGGTGGTGAAATCACAAGGCATGGCATTTGTAATGTCTCCAGGAAGTTCATCTACGTTGTGGCAAATAAATAAAATGTTAAGAAAGACTGATGGACAGATTCAGAGCAGCAGAGGCAGTATAAATAACAGTAACTATAACACCTTTACATCTAAAGGGATGTCTGGATGCCTTCTATTGTTATCAGCTTGTAACAACACAGAGACATTCCAAGCTGCTCTGCACAACTCTGATGTTATCGAACAGCCTTTGATGAATTGAAGCCTAGTAGTTCGGTAACTTAACGAACCTCTACCACACATGGGAAAATATTGATGAATTAGCACAGTGAAGTAAAATACCGAATGCGGTATTTTAAGGACTGGGGTTTTGTTATCGAACACCCTTTGATGAATTGAAGCCTATGTCCCATGTTATTAATGAGCGAAAACAGAGCAAATAATATTTACAGAACAAGTAATTGCACTTGAAGTGAACCCAAAGTGTCAGTGATTTGGAGGCTGCCATATTTATTTCTGTTTAAGCAATATCAGTTGCCTGGCAGCCCTGCTGATCCTGTGTCTCTAATACTTTTAGCCATAGACTCTGAACAAGCATGCAGCAGATCAGGGGTTTCTGACATTATTGTCAGATCTGACAAGATTAGCTGCATGCTTGTTTCTGGTGTGATTCAGACACTACTAAAGCCAAATAGATCAGCAGGGGTGCCAGGCAACTGGTATTGTTTAAAAGAAAGTAAATATGGAAGCCTCCATATCCCTCTCACCTCGGGTTGACTTTAAGGCTGACTTTTGCTTCTCAAAAGTCCTATTTGGCAGGGCCCTCCTCCCCGTTTGTGCTCTTCTCCACCACCACATGGACTCAGTGACTCATCTGCTATAATTATCCCTACTTCGCAATACGAGTACCATTGCTTATTGTTTCATCACTATTTTGAGTACCATTGTCTAACGCTGTAATGCCCCTTTGTAACATTGTTCAATGTTGCAATATCTTCCCTATTTATTTTTTCCTGTTTGGTGTGGTTGCCCCCCTTGAAGTCTATATTGCTATGTGTGTCCAATCGTTGTTGTACACCTGAAGAAGGACCCCAGTGGGTCAGTAACATGTAGTGCACCTGTTGCTTTAACCACTTAGTGAACCAGAGACGAAGCAACCTCCTATATTTTACCATATATATCAGTGGGGGACATTCGAGAAAACACTTACCCTGCACTCTGTTTCATTCTTCATCGTTCAGCCTGCTTCTTATCAAGCATGATAAAATCCCAGACTGAGCATTCAGTCTGGCTTTGCTCAGGAATTATTATAGCTGACGCTGTGTTCTCTGGTGTCTTTTCAAGCCCAAGTCTGCCCTCTTGTGGCTCTGCTCAGGAATCATTATAGCCGAGTCATTATAGCAAAGCCAGACTGGATGCTCAGTCGGGGATTTTATCAGGGCTAATAACAAGCAGGCTGAGCAGTGAAGGATGAAATAGAAAACAAGGTAGGTGTTTTCTCTAATGTTCCCACTGATATATATGGTAAAATACATGAGGGTGATTTGTCTCTGGTCCACTTTAAGATTTCAGGACATAAATTTCACGTCCTAATCGGCCCCTCTGCACATTCCAGGACGTGAAATTCACGTCCTGCAGTTAAAACACCACCAAGTATTCCTGCGCGTGCACGTGCGCACCCTCGCTCATGCACAGTGAAGGAGAAGGAGTGCTGCTACTAGCAGCACTCATTCATGAAAGCAAAGGGGGAAAAAAAAGTATTAAAGCGACAATGTCCCACTTAAAGGGGCACTATGGTGAAAAATGTTACAATTTTAAATATGTGCAAACATAGACAGTAAGAAGTACATTTTTTCCAGAGTAAAATGAGCCATAAATTACTTTTCTCCTATAATGCTGTCACTTACAGTAGATAATAGAAATCTGACAGAAGTGACAGGTTTTGGACTAGTCCAACTCTTCATGGGGGATTCTCAGCAAGGCTTTTATTCTTTATAAAGATATTCCCTAAAAAGGATTTAAACAATGATGCTGGCCAGCCTCCCTGCTCGCTACACAGTTTTTTTGGCAGTTGGACGGAGCAACTGCCATTCACTAAGTGCTTTTGAAAGTAAATAAATCCCTGAGAATCCCTTATGAAGAGATGGATTAGTCCAAAACCTGTTGCTTCTTGTAACGATCGGTGTCAGCACGCAGAGAGAATCTGATTATTGGCGATCTGCAGTATCACCAAGAATGCAGATATATACCCGATTATTGATGATCTGCAGTATCACCGATAATCCGATATATTGCTAACCTCTGGGCACCAGCAAAAGAACACAATAAAGACAGTAATATAAATCACAGAAGTGTGGAAATATCCACCACACGGCGATTCCTCAGAGGTGTGGTTACCTCTGAATGGGAACCCCGTGCGTGAGATCCTCTAACCAGGCAGAGTGAGGAATCTCGGCCCCTAGCAGTAATCGTCTGCTTGGGGCAGGCGTCTCGGAGAGGCAAGCCTCAGAGATAACCCTCCAGTGGGAAACGTTGCACTGAAGGGAGAATGGTCAGACAGGCAGAGGTTCAGCAACAGAGATGACAG
This sequence comes from Hyperolius riggenbachi, assembly GCF_040937935.1. Taxonomy (NCBI): domain Eukaryota; kingdom Metazoa; phylum Chordata; class Amphibia; order Anura; family Hyperoliidae; genus Hyperolius; species Hyperolius riggenbachi. Next base: position 54,494,099 of record NC_090649.1, on the reverse strand, counting down.
ATAAAGTACAAAGACAGAAGGCTGATTCGGTATCCAAGGCAAGCAGGGTCTGGCAACGGTATATCAGATATGCGAGGTACCGAATCAGAAGACAGAGGAGTAGTCAGAAAAGCAATAAGTCATAACAGATATCAAACAATGCCTAGTCTGAGTGCGAGGTCCTTGGTCTCAGCACCCTGGAACTAGTCTGAATAATAACACAGATTAGCAGTACAAGTAAACTGGCTAAGTGTGAATTCCCAGGTCCACCTGGTTCTAACACACTGTAGGACCTGACTAAAGGTCTGAGTGCTTCCACGTAGTGATCGCAACGGCAGACAACCAGCAACTGACAAGCAAGCTGTATATATAGTTGCAGGACTCTGCCGCCCCGCCCGAACCACTCAGCCAATCAGGAGTCCAGCAGGAATCAGCTGATCATCCTGATCAGCTGACACATCTCCTGCTGGCATAAAGGTCCTGACTTCTGGCTCGCGCGTGCGTAGCTCTAAACCTGTGTGAACTAACAGGCTCAGCCACACCAGCTGCACGCTGCTGCGTGCAAACCGCCGCGCTGGACACGGATTCAGCTGCCTGACTGTTGTTGCATGCGGCGGCTTTTCCACGTCTCGCTCTGCCGCCAGACACACGCTTCCGCGTGCAAACCGCCGCACTGGACGCGGAATCAGCTGCCCGCTCAGTAGCACTCGCGGCGGCTTTTCCGCGATCTCTCACACTTCTGTCAGATTTCTAATACCTACTGAAAGTGACAGCAACATAGGAGAAAAGTAATTTATGGCTCATATTACTCTGGGAGAAATGTACTTCTTATTTGTATAAGTTTGCACATATTTAAAATTTTACAATTTTTCGCCATCCCGCCCCTTTTAAATATTAAAGTGTTTCTCTACCCCCAAGAAAAATATTAACTCCTACCTAACTAATTAACCCCTTGTGTCACCTATACTTAGGCCTAAAATTAGTGGACATAGGTAAATGGCTGCCGCCCATAGCAATGGGGCGCGATCACTAGGGCGAAAACTCCGGGACCCAACACTGTACATATACATCGCTGAGCTGTTGCCTAGCAATGTACCTGTACAGCACTGGGGTCCCCAAACTGTGCGCCACAGAGATCGGGTCCAATCGCTGCAAACGCACAAACTGGCGATTATGGTACGCCACATTTCCAACTAGTGATGAAACAGGACATGTTGGGTATCATTTTAACTGGGAAAAGACAAGTATCATACTTTGAGATGTTTTATAACTGTAGCACTTGTGAAATTTGTGAGGAGAGAAATATTTAAAAAATTGTATTTTCTTCACTTACGCCTATTTTTTTCTAGGGATGATCACAGATAGTCAAATTGTTCCGAGTTGATGCAAATGTATGCACATTTTTATGCAAATGTGTGCAGCTTGAAAATGGACCAATGAAATTAAACCTGGATTTAAATGGATTGGTCCATTTTCAAACTGCATACATTTGCTTAAAAAACGACATGTGTATCACTTCGATGGCGTAAGTAATAATAAAATAATTGCTATAGCAACAGTGACAACTGAAATGCCAAAACTGTCAGGAATCTTAAGGGGATAAAGCCTTGGAATGCGAAATGGTTAATACAAGTACTATTGCAGCCAGTTGCGCGTGGCCTCCTTTCTTTACATTATTTCATACAATCACTCTGCTTAAAGGTGACCACACACGATACAATAAAATGATCCGATTTTACGGCAATATGATAAAAACTATCATCTCCCCCCAAAAAAATAGAAAGCTTTTTTTTTCATTCGGCTGAAAAATCCAATCGGATTTCCCGTTTTCTTAGATTTTTATCTATCCGGAATGCCAGATATTTTTCTTCAATCTTTGTAAAGATTGTATGTTGTGTGCTAGATTGTCAATTTATTAATATACACACGCTAGCAATTTTGTCAGAGTTTCCAATCATTTTTATCATAATTGGGGAAAAAGTTTACATAAGTGTGTGGTACATTGGTCATATTTTTGAAATGATACAATCAGTCAAAAAAAATCGTGGGGTTCTTCACGACTAACAAGAAGTGAAGCCTTTTTCTAAGGAGCAGCGACCAACCATCACAAAGAACGAGTGGGGACGGGACTTCCCTACACGCCTGTACAAGTGGTTGCCTTAAAGCAACCTACACTTGTGAGTATATTTACTCTTAATTCTAATTCCTTTATCTGAAGATAATACACCATAAGGGCTCCTGGTACCCCTGCGGTTTTTTTCTTTTCTTTTTCCTATACTGACCAGTCAAAAAAATTGATTGCAATTCTTAAATTGAACAGATATTTAAAAAATTGTATGGTGTGTGGCCAGTCTTCTACCCTACCACTCTGTCATACCGTACTAGAGTCTACTACATTACCTAATCCTACTCTGTATCCTGTCACACTCTGCCTAATTCTACATACTACCACTATGCCTAATCATACTCATAGAATCGAGAGTAGAGTACAGAGTACAGCAAAGTACGACATTCTCCTCTAGAGTACCTCTACAACAGGCACTATCACTCTGCTAATTCCCTATTCTAGAGCCTATTACGCTGCCTATTCCTACTCTAGATACAATGTCTATGCTTACCCATATTCTTAGGTCTAGCACCCTGTCTGTTTCTACTCTAGAGTCTACTAATCTACCTCACCTTAACCTTTCCCAACCCATTTTCGTGATCACCTATGTCTCCTCAGCACTTCAACTTACCTGTGTGTCAGCTCGGGCGCTGTCGTTTTGCCCCACTTGCAAGTGCCAGCTTAATTTTGTAATTATGCAGCACAGAGTGGTGCTGGAGGTGGTCTAAGCACAGACACCTTGATCCCCATAGGGCGATGCTGTGCCAGACCAAATCCAGCAACGACGCCCCTACTTGTTGCCCAAATGCACCAATATATTAACTACATTACATGGCACAGCGGCCAAAGACTGGGCTGGCAGCGATCATTGTGCATTGTGTTGGACACTTTGATCTGAAGTGGATGACGCTGTGCCAGATTTAATCCAGCAACAGCAGCACTAGGTGGCAGCCATTTTTTCTCTATGCCAGACATTGGGCCTGTACTAGAAAAGGCCAATTTTGGACACAGGATTGGGAAGGGTTAACCTAGATACAATCTCTATGCCTAACCCTACTCTAGATACTACCACTCTGTCTCTTCCTAGCATAGATGACACCACTTTGCCTTACTTCCACTCTGCTCAATATCACACTAGGTTACACCACCCTTTCTAACATTACAAAAGAACTTGCCCGTTTGTCTACTCCTGCACTGGAACCAACCACTCTGCCTAACCCAATATCCGGAACCTGTTACTCTTACTAATCCCATAGTTGAACCATTCTTCTTTGCCTAAGGCTGCCCCGGAATAAACCACTCTGGTTAACTATGCATGGTTATAGTACCTACCATTTTGGTGGAACTTACCACTCAGCAAAGATCTGGGAGAACTCCAGAGAGCTGTTGGCCACAGGTGAGATGAAGTAGAAAGGAACACTGGAAAGTCCAGCAGAGTCAATATACTGATATAAACATTCCAGAAGGTCATAGATGACACCAGAGGGATAGCACGGCACCAGCACGTTACCACCGTTACGTATGGTCATTGCTAGAGAAAAGAGAGAGGAGAAAGAAGACATGAGGAGATGGCTTCAAATAACCCCGTCAGAAACAAATAACTTGCAGAAGCACTGAAGGGAAATCTATCATTTCCTTCACCAACACTGTCAGTTCATATGTAAAATAGGGGGAGAAGACTAAACTACATTGGGCACCATGGTGGTGTAGTGGTCAGCGCTCTCGTCTTGCAGCGCTGGGTCCCCGGTTCGAATCCCAGCCAGGTCAACATCTGCAAGGAATTTGTGTGTTCTTCCCGTGTCTGTATGGGTTTCCTCGGGGCACTCTGGTTTCCTCCCATATCTCAAAAACATACATATCAGTTAATTGGTTTCCCCTAAAATTAGCCCTAGACTAGGATAGATGCACTACTACACAATACATACATAGACATATGACTATGGTAGGGATTAGATTGTGAGCCCCTCTGCGGGATAGTTAGTGACAAGACTATGTACTCTGTACAGCGCTGCGCAATATGATGGCACTATATAAATACTTAAATAAATAAATAAAAGTAAACCTGAAGCAGAAAAAAAAGTCACATGCTCACCTAGGGAAAGGGAAGACTCTGGACCCTATAAAGCCTTCATGTTCCTCTAACAGTCCCCTCGTCCTCACTGCCTTACACATAATCAAACATGTGGGATACTTGGAAGCCTTTGGAAGCCCTTGCATCCCGGAGTGATTCCAAACATGGGCCACTCAACACTGTGCATACATGAATGTGCAGTACAGAGCCGCCCATCTGCAGAAGAACTCCTCGACACGCCTTCCAAGGGTTGTCGAAGGCAGCAAATTTGAACCAGGGACAGTGCTGGAATGAGGACACCAAGACAGGACAAGGAAGGCTCAATGAGATTCAGAGCCTTCCCTCTCGATAGGTAAGTATCTGACTTTCGTTTTAAATGCTACTACAAGTTTGCTTTAAACGCCAGTCCTCCTCGGGTTGGCTAGGTGGGCTCGCAACCACCATCATACTAACAATAAACATTTATACATGAACCCCTTACCTAGGTTGCTGCAGAATTCACCCACCATGCCATCTGGATTGGCAGTGGGTATCTGGGTGAGACCGGTGAGTATCAGAACATCACTGTTCTTCAGAGAGGTCTGATCCATTGCCTGGAAGAGAGGAGAAATGTCATTCAACCATCCTACCGCTATAAGACAACTCTAATGGTGCCCATACATGGTACAATAAAAATGTTAGATTTTCCAGTTTATTTGACAAAAACGATAGAATCGAATAAAAAAAATTTTGATCAAGAAAAATTAATGATTATCCCGTTTTTCTTTTATAAAAATCCAATTTCACATGTTGGAAAAATCTTTATATTCAATGTAACTGAATAATCAAACGAAATTATCTAATCGAAAAAAATGAAAAAATGGTACCATGTTTGGGCACCATTAGGCTCGGTTCACACTACACAAGCTAGCGGACCGCGTGTCGCAGTGGACAAATAGACATGTTGATGGATCTTTTTTTAGCTCTATGATTGTGTTGATACAGTGACAAGACGCAAAGTCCCAGCACGGGTTTTGTGGACACTGCACAGAACATGCACATGTCATCGTTAGCCAGGCTACAGTATATATGGGCACGGCCATTACAAAGGACACCAGCAGATGTGGATAGACACAGAAGATTGTACATCAGGTCCGTTGTGACCACCGATGTTGTGGCTGTAGTGTAGTGTTCACTCAACGTTAAATTCCTGGCACATGTAACAAGCCAACAATGTTTTACACCAAGTTACAGCGAAGTCCCTGTTATCCGGCACAGGCGGGGAATCATCAGATACCGGATAGGTGGTATTTCCAGTTGCTTGAGAGAGTAAGCAGCCCGGGGCGTCAGTTTTACACTTTTTGCCCCCCAGAAGTCTCTCTCTCGCTAATGCAGAGCAGTGTTCATCAAGAAGGAGACGGCACTCAACTGGCTTCAAAACTTGCGTTTATCGAATCATTCAGCAATTACACGACATGTTTCGGGGACATCCCCTTCATCAACACCTGATGAAGGGGATGTCCCCGAAACATGTCGTGTAATTGCTGAATGATTCGATAAACGCAAGTTTTGAAGCCAGTTGAGTGCCGTCTCCTTCTTGATGAATATTGACTGTGAGTGGAGTGGTGACCCACAGGAGAGTTGAGCACCGGCGACTCAGGCAGTGCTAAGCCTGAGAGGAGGTACCCAGGGTTCTTTGATTGTTGAATGCAGAGCAGTGCACAGGAGAAAACACATACCAGACCTCCAGGCTCCATCCTTTTCTCTTCTTACAACTGCAAGCGGTTCTGCTGCATCCTTATGTGCAGCTACCGATGTGTCACATGACCTGATGTGTGTCAGGTGACATACATTGGGAGCCTACAGAGGATGCAGCAGAATAGCCAGCAGCTGTAACATGACAAGAGGATGGTGCGTGGAGCTCTGGTATGTGTTTTCTGCTGCGCTCTGCATTAGTAAGAGAAAGAGGGAGAGGAACCTCCCCTTGGGCACCAGTTTATTGCCAGTTACTTGAGTTCCAGACAACCCGGAACTGTACAGTATATTCAAACAATATGCTAATACAGTTTTTTATAAAATGAGGTCTTCAAGAGTATTTTTACTATTTTGTTTCAATTTTACTGTATAAAATAACAAAAGCATTTACAGAACTCCAGCCGGGCAGCACGGTGGCGTAGTGGTTAGCTCTCTCGCCTTGCAGCGCTGGGTCCCTGGTTCGAATCCCAGCCAGTGCACTATCTGCAAAGAGTTTGTATGTTCTCTCCGTGTCTGCGTGGGTTTCCTCCGGGCACTCCGGTTTCCTCCCACATTCCAAAAACATACAGATAAGTTAATTGGCTCCCCCCTAAAAAATTGGCCCTAGACTACAGTACTTACACTACATAATATAGACATATGGCAATGGTAGGGATTAGATTGTGAGCTCCTTTGAGGGACAGTTAGCGACAAGACAATAGATATATATATATATATATATATATATATACACTGTACAGCGCTGCGTAATATGTCGGCGCTATATAAATACTAAATAATAATAATAATAATAATAACTCCATGATAGTGCATTGGTTTGGGCATAGTATAAGAACACCGATAAGTTACTCTTTTTAAAATCAAATATCAGCTGCAAAGTTTTCGTATTCCGCTCACCGCAGTCAGCTGACTGACTCATGATGCTTGAATGAGTCAAAAAAGTAACTAGAGAGACAGCCTGCTTGATTAAAAACTTCAAAGGCAACAACCCATTCAAGTACCGTCGTTTTTTTTTAACCTCTCTAGAAATTGGTTTTGGTGTTACCTTACCCCATTGTCTGGAAAAGTGACCAGTGGGGTTTACGTATGTCCTAGATCTCTCTCCTCTGCACTGGCATTTTAAGAAATTCGCTCCGATTTTTGTGTTAAGTTGTAGTCAGCAGCAGAGCTGGGACAAGGTCCTCCAGCACACAAGGCTGCGATACCAAAGTGCCACCCTCCATCCCTCTCACCCCAGCCATCACACGCTGATTGCTATTAGACTAAAGGGGCCCATACACATAACGATTTTTACCGCCGATATACGGCCGATTGTATCACAGTGATCGAATCGGCTGTGAAATCGCCGCGCACACCGCTGACAGAACGATCGATTCCCGATGATCCGTTCGTGCGGAAGATTTTTCTCAATCGCCGGCGGGTCGGGAGTGCGTCGATAGCGGCGTTCGAATGCCCAACGACCAACGCAATACAGCGGGTACACATTACCTGTTCCGGCCGGCGCGAGTCCCCTGGTCTCTGCTGTCTTCTCCGCTCTGGTCTCCGGCATGCTTCACTTCTTCCTGCCTGGAAGTTTAAACAGTAGAGGCCGGGCAGGAAGAAGTGAAGCATGCCGGAGACCAGAGCGGAGAAGAAGACAGCAGAGACCTGGGGAGTCGCGCCGGCAGAGCAGGTAATGTAATGCGGGGGGGGGGGGGGAGGTTGGGCAGCACCACCACCACCGATTGTGAACGGTTTCAGGCTGAAATCGCAATCTGTTTGCAGGCAGCCATACGATCCCTCTCTGATCAGATTCGATCAGAGAGGGATCTATCTGTTGGTCGAATCTGATGGCAAATCGACCAGTGTATGGCTATCTTAAGAGGAGCCCAACACCTTAATCTCTAGTTTATCTGGCTTGCAGTCACTGCCATGTATCCCCTTTTCTTATCTCTCTCTGCTTTAAACACAACAGTGGAATGATAGCTGAGTGATTTGTGTGCCCCCTCCTACACTGCGCCCTGAGGCTGAAGCCTCTCTTGCTTCCGCCTCGGCCCGGCCCTGGTCAGCAGCCTATCTAGTGGCAAGGTTTTTGTTTGCTTCTAGTTCTGTAAATATTGTAAATAGTCTGTACATTGTGTACAAGCACAAATATATTATGTGTGTATATATAAAAACACCAGAGTGTGTGTGTGTGTGTGTGTGTGTGTGTGTGTGTGTGTGTGTGTGTGTGTGTGTGTGTGTGTGTGTGTGTGTGTAAAAATCAGTCAGCCTTGTATAACAGAAATAATAAAGGTGATGTGTATAGTATGTGTATATACAAAAACACCAGAGTGTGTGTGTGTGTAGTGTGTGTGTGTAGTGTGTGCATGTGTGTGTGTGTGTGTGTGTGTGTGTGTGTGTGTGTGTAGTGTGTGTGTAGTGTGTGTGTGTGTGTGTGTTTTTGTGTTTTGTGTGTTTTGTGTGTGTGTGTGTGTTTTGTGTGTGTGTGTGTGTGTGTGTGTGTGTGTGTGTGTGTGTGTGTGTGTGTGTGTGTGTGTGTGTGTGTGTGTGTGTGTGTAAAAATCAGTCAGCCTTGTAAACTTAACACAAAATAATAAAGGTGATGTGTATAGTATGTTCTAGGACCACCTACCTGCGGGTGAGTTGTCAGGAGAGAGGAACCGGACACATAGGAGACCTTCTCATAATGAGACTGGATGATCCAGTTGGAACTGCCGAGCGCATAGCCAGAACTCAGAGGTGTCACTTGTACCACACCAAACAGTTCCTGCATGACAGAAGTAGGTTAGCAAACTGTTCCTGCGGGACAGACGGTCACCAAACAGTTCCTGCAGGACAGAAGAAAGCTACCAAACAGTTCCTGTAGGACAGAAGAAGGTTACTAAACAGTTCCTGTAATACAAAAGATGGCTACCAACCAGTTCCTGCAGGACAGAAAAAGGCTACCCAACAGTTCCTGCAGGACAGAAGGAGGTTAGCAAACTGTTTCTGCAGGACAGAAGGAGGTTAGCAAACTGTTTCTGCCGGAAATGCGAAGGCTACTAAACATTTCCTGTGGCACAGAAGAAGGTTATCAAACAGTTCCTACGGGACAGAGGAAAACTAACAAACAGTTCCTGTGGGACCGAAAAAGGATAGCAAACTGTTCCTGAAAGACAGAAGAAGGCTACCAAACAGTTCCTGCAGGACAGAAGACAGCTACCAAACAGTTCCTGCGAGACAGAAGAAGGTTACCACAACAAGAGCACAGCTAGGAAACTGCCTGCACCCGGTGGGATAGCTCTGTGACAGATTCATCTCACTGTAATGTTAAAGTGACCCTCATACAAATGACAAGGATATCAAATCGGTATAGACTTATGCCTCATACAGACACTCGACTTCTGCAGACCAATATAATAGTTTATGAACGTTTGGACCGAGAGTGTGCTTACAGACATCAATAATTCATGTGCGCTACTCTCTGTCATGTGGTGTCCTCTGAAGAGGCAAGGAGGAAGAGAGGATTTTTGTGACACTTGGGGACAAAGCAATTGTCTGTAAGAATCCACCACAGGCAACGTCGTCAGTCTTACTGTGTGCTGACGATGGAGTTTTACACCTGTGCAGATGCTAAACTGATGGTCAAATGTATCAGGAACAATTGTTTTTGACCATCAGAATCTTAAAGAGGCATTGTAGAAATATATAGATTCAGTCCATTATTCAAGATTCCCACTTTTTACGTTAACTAACATGGGCCTCAACTTACTAAGCTTATCTCCTGTCTTTAATAACTCTTCTAGAGTTATCACCATGGTGATAAGACATGTAGTATTCTGGAAACATTTTACCTCAGGCAAACCTAAAGTTAACTCTTCTGTCTTTAAGTTAACTCTTCAATCCTTAAAATAACTCCAGAGTTAAAGACAGGCTGTTTATTAACTGCGTGTGAAAATAACTACAGAGGAGGTAAATTAACTACAGAGGAGGTAAAACTACAGAAGAGGTAACTTAAGGAATGAAGAGATAAAATAACTCTCTCATTGTGTGGAGGTAAGTTTTCTCTTGCCTTATTATCTCCAGCATGATCTTAGTGAATTGGGGCCATGGTTTCAGCATAAGAAACACTTCCTATATCTATAATATATTGCTGTACTGGTAGTTTGCAGTTAACGAAAGAGATAGAGACTGTAGGTTCGTTCTTGAATCCATTCTTTAGTCAGAACACTGTTCCACCTCTATCCCCTGTGCCTCCAGGGTCCCCCTCTGTGCCCGTTTGTCCCTTCAGTGCCTTTGTTCCACCACTGTGCCTTTCTGTCCAGTCTGTGCCTCTTTGTCCCCTCAGTGCCTTTCTGTCCCCTTCGTGGCTCTGTCCCCCTCTCTACCTCTCTGTCCCCTTTGCCTGTTTGTCCCCTCTGTGGCTCTGTCCCCCCTCCGTGGCTCTTTAATGTATGTAATAGAACTATACTGGGGAGCCCCTATTCCCTGGTCTGTACACCACTCACCTATGACAAGAACAGAAGTAATGTTGCATATACGCACTATACATCTGAGGCATCTGGGGTTAATATTAGGATTAGGGGTGCCGAGGTTGATAGTGAACGGTTTGTGTGTGTGTGTGGCACTTACTATTTTCTGTGAATATCCAACTAGCTGGATCTTGCTGAGAGCTGAATTCACCTCCTGCATGGTGTAACACTTCTTCCACGTGGAGATGTCCACAGCGTCCTTTAGAGGCGCCGGCAGCTGCCTACATACACAGCCAAACATTGATTCATGAATACATGTGCCCAAGATAAAAATATTTAAAGGGAACCTTAACTGAGTAAAAAAAACCCCCAAAACCTAAGGCTTCCCTTAGCCTCCTGCAAACGTCCTATGCCCGCGCCATCACTCATCGATCATCCGGTCCCCTGCCGTGCTCCCATCCCTGTGGCCATCTTACACCTGCGCAGTACATGTACTACATACATATGTATGTAAGTGTACTACTACGTACGAAAGCGTGCTGCACGGGTGCAAGACGCCTACAGAGACAGGAGCGCAATCGAGGACTCGCTGTGCAGGTGCAAAACGAAGCTGAGCCACGGCAGGCTTCCAGATGATTGGTGAGTGACGGTGCAGGCACAGGACGACTGTAGGAGGCTGGGGGAATCCCCAGGTAAGCAAAACTTTTTTTTTGTACTCAGTTAAGGGTCTTTTAAAGCAAAGTGAAGATAAACTTATGGGATAATTCTATGTGTAGTACGGATGATAAATATAACATTAGCAAAATGGAAACAAGTCTCATATTTTTATTTTCAGTTTAATAGCTTAATTTTTAGGATCACATCAGACTGTTTAGAACCCACACTCTACCTTGTTAAGCTGAAAGAGAAGAAATAACCCTTTGAACCTCATGGCAATTAAACCTCATTTGAAGCCTTATCTCACTGTTTCTCACTGTTTTAGCCTTTAGTTACTTTTCAGGAAACTGGATTGAATTTCACAAGCTGTGGACAAGTTCTTTTGCATAGATAAGTTGTTTTTTTAACTCTTGCTGTACTGGAAAACAGAAAGGGACTTCAGAGAATTTCTTACAAGGGCTAGTACCGTATATACCTATGTTTATCTAATCATTTCACTTTAGGTACATGTTAAAAACCATAAAATAGAGTGTAAGAAAGGCCTTGCTTGCTTTTTAGTAAGAAGACTTTTTGGACTCTTTTAGCCCCTTATAATTCCCTAATGTTTCTGGGTCACCATGAGCTATCTGAGTATTCTGTCTGTGCTACTAATAATGTCATAGACCATAAAAATCCTGCGAAAGGACCACTATCAACACAAAGTTGTTAAAGCTTTTACATTTTTTTTAGGTTGAAAAAAATTGCATCATTTTTTTTCTAAACTTTTCCACGCACAATCATGTTAATAAAATAATTAAAAAATATTATCCTGAACTTTATCATGAATAAAAATAAATGACTGAACATACTGTAAACTTAAAATGTTATCTGCAAGTCCCAGCAATGAAGAACGAACATAGCGACTGGTTCATACCTCTGATCTTCCTTCTGCTTCCACTTGGTGGCAGACTGGGCCTTTGGAACTCGCTCAATAAAGTTCACCAGTTCTTCCATGAGAAGTCTGAAAGGGAACCCAGATAAGTGTTACCGCCTCACTCTCCTCCTCCCATGTACCAAACACACGCCATTATTTGGCTATAGGCAATACAAACGGACTGCTATGTTACAATGAGATTTTTTCTGCGCATGCGTGTTGCTATTTTTACTGGCAGCTAGGAACACAAGGTAAAAAGCAGCAGAAATGCAGCATGCAGGACATTTGTGAGCCGGCAAACTCTGATAACAATTGAATCGCAGTGGTAAAACAATCACTGCAATTTCCTTCATTCTACTGACGTCCTTGCATTTTGCCATTTGCATGCTATCCGTTTCTGGTATTAAACAGCCTTTAGTCACATTTCTTTTAGCTGATAACTTTTGTAACCGGGGAATAAGCGAACTTGAAAATTGACCAATTGAATTAAAAAGCGGCGAAATTCAACTGGTCCAACTTTCAAAATACAAAATTTGTATAATCCTGAATCTTCTTGGAATTCTTTGCATCCACCTATTGGTATCTGGTTGTCATCATTCAGCCTTGCTATTGGTTTGCCTCCTTGGCCTCTTTTTGCAAGTTGAATAAGGGACAATGTAGCTTGTTGGGGTTCTTATATAGGCCAGGTACAGTATATTGGGGCTTCCCTTCCACGTGCAGCAGCCCCTGCCATTCCATGTGCCACATCCATGTACTGCAAGCCTTTTCTTCCATGTACAGCTCCTTAGGGCATCAGCTTCTCTTTTTCAATTGTTGTTCCCCATTTGCGGCCTCCTCTTTTATATGCAGCAACCCCTCTTCCATGTCCAGGTGCCCCCCTAGGCTGCAGCTGCCCAAGGCCCGGGCCTTTCTGGATATCTAGCCCCAGCAGTAAGGGCCCATGCACACTATAAGTGGTTTTCTGAGCGTTTTGCGATTGATTCACGTTTTTTTTTTTAAATCGCTCCCATTCACTTTCATGAAAATCGCTAATCGCAAAAAAAATGGTAATCAATCACAAAACGCTCAGAAAAATGCTTTTAGTGTAATGGGCCCTTGGGGGTCGTTCACACTAGACGCGTTTTGGGGATTTCTTAAGCGCAGGCGATTTGTACAAATTGCCCTAAAAGCGATTACACTATGCTTTCCAATGGGATAGTTCTCATTGGGGCGTTCTGTTTGCTTGCCGCTGACAAAAGAGCTGCATGGACCATTTTCAGGGCGATTTGTCGTGAATGGAAGTATATAGGGAAATCGCAAAGCGCTTGAAAAAGTGCTTTGTATAGCGATTTCCCCAGCGCTTTCATGAATAAATGAAGCCGTGTGGCTGCTCTCACACAGCGACTCGTATTTATTCATTCTCGGGGGCAAAGTAATCACTTCCTGACTGACATCAAATAATTGCTCTGAGAAAGCGCTTCTAAAAAAGCTTATTCCACGCAGAGCAGAGCGATTTGAAAAATAAAAATCACTCGGCGCGGGCGAGAGTGCAATGTGAACAAGACTTAAAGAGGAACTCCAGTGAAAATAATGTAGTAAAAAAAGTGCTTCATTTTTTACAATAATTATGTATAAATGATTTAGTCAGTGTTTGCTCATTGTAAAATCTTTCCTCTCCCCGATTTACATTCTGACATTTATCACATGGTGACATTTTTACTGTGGGCAGGTTATGTAGCTGCTGCTAGCTGTTTTGGCTGTTAGAGACAGCTGTAAACAGCTAATTCCTGTCTGTGAACCTTGTTACATTGTAACAAACTGCCAAAAGTACCGCAGTACTCAGAGCTTCTTGTGGGAGGGGTTTCAGCACAAAATCAGTCATACAGCGCCCCCTGATGGTCTGTTTGTGAAAAGCATTATATTTCTCATGTAAAAGGGGGTATCAGCTACTGATTGGGATAAAGTTCGATTCTAGGTTGGAGTTTCTCTTTAAGTCTTATGGAGGGTCCTGTGCATATAAGCAGTACTTTGAAGGGAGGAGGGCGAGGCAGAAGGAAGGCTCTATCTTTCACCGGCTGTGGCTATGCTTTACTACAGCTGGATGTCAGGAAGCATGGCACCAGAGAGGTCTGCAGCAATTGGACCTGAACTCTTGCACAGGACAGAAGGAAAACACGAGAAAGGCACCCTGTGTGTATTCAGAGAGTTTAGCCCAGGGGTGCCCACACTTTTTCAGCTCGCGAGCTACTTTGCGAACTATCCGGTCACCGTGATCACTGCACTACAGCAAACGTCAACCCCCCCTCCCCCCCTGGAAAAAAATCATAGAAAAACATATAGAAATTAAGCAGAGTCCCCTATAAATATTTAAATATTCAAATGTAGATCAGAGTCCCCCCTAAATCCACACACATATATTTAAGAAGCATCCCCCTTAATAAAAATAATTGGGCTAGCTACCTCTCAAATCAGTCAAAAATAAATATAGTCATAGTTTCCCCATCCCAGCATAGATGCAATCACCCCCCAACCCCCCCCCCCCCCCCAGTCACCTTTCTCAAGCAGAGCAGAGTCCCCCCCACAGAGTAATTACATCCTTCACAAAGTGCAGCGTTCATCCAAATCCATTGTTTCCACCCATTATAAAAATAAACAGATACACACCTGGAGCCTGTGTGTCTCCCCTCATCACCTTCTGTGCGGCTCTCTTCTTGCTGTGTGGCTGCTCTCACACAGCGACTCATCCCCAGCAGCATCTCTTCCTCCCTAAACCACGAGAAATAGCCTGGAAGGGGAAGGACGGCTATCGCCACAGGAAGTGCTGGAGGGGGAGACGCTGTCTCTCATTCAGTTGAGTCTCTCCCCTTTCAGCCGTGCCACTCCCCTTGCCACTCCTCTCCCCTCCCCTGGCTTTTCCGATTGGCCGTGTGCTGCTCTGCATTGGGCAGCAGAGCAGCACAATATAACAGAACACGGCGGCCGCGATCAAGAGCAGCGCGCCGGCAGTAAAATATGACAGGCCGCTGCCATGCCGCCGCGTTCTACAAAACAGTCGTTAGCGATCTACCGGTAGATCGCGATCAACGTATTGGGCACCCCCGGTTTAGCCTGTCTAATCCCCCCCTCATCTGTGACTAATCACAAGCTGTAATTTGATCTTTCAGCTGTGTCAGCTCAGGAATCTCAGCAGTCCTCAGCAGAGAAGCTAATTTGTAAACACAGAATGTTAACCCTGCTTCCATAAAATCAGGAAGTACACACACACACACACACACACACGCACGCACGCACGCACGCACGCACGCACGCACACACACACACACACACACACACCAGAATTTGTAACAGATGTAACAAAGACATGTTTTTTTTATTTTAAAGGGAACCTAAACTGAGAAGGAGATGGATTTTTCCTTTTAAAATAATACCAGTTGCCTGACTCTCCTGCTGATCCTGTGTCTCTAATACTTTTAGCCACAGCCCCTCAACAAGCATACAGATCAGGTGCTCTGACTGAAGTCAGACTGGATTAGCTGCATGCTTGTTTCAGGTATGTGATTCAGACACTACCGCAGCTAAAGATCTCAGCAGGACTACCAGGCAACTGGTATTGTTTAAAGAGAACCTGTACTGAGTAAAAATATTTAAAATAAACACATGAGGTAACTTCAAATAAACATTACATAGTTACCTTGCCATCAGTTCCTCTCAGAAGCTCACCATTTTCTTCTGACAATAATCCCTTCCAGTTCTGACAACATTTTGTCAGATCTGAAATATATCAGTTGCTGTCAGTAAAATATCAGTTGCTGTCAGTTATAGCTGAGAGGAAAACTGATGTACCAGGTAAATGTTCATGTTCCCCTATGGCTCAAGTGGGCGATGTTACAGTTTAACTGTGTGCTGTCCAGGAAGCTGTTATGGGTAATGGCCATTTTCAAAATGGAGGACGGAAAATTCCCTTGATCACAGTGAACAAACAGGATGCGGGACAGGAGAAAGACACTGAGGAGTAGACTACATGGAAGGTAAGTATGACTTGTGTATGCTTATTTTGACTTTTACTTTTCAGTTCAGGTTTTCTTTAAAGGAAACATCCATCAGTTAAGGTTCCCTTCAGGGCTCGTTCACATTGCATTCCGCTCGCGTTAGTGTTCGTGTTGGGGTTTTTTGTAGCGATTTTTTTTTTTCAATTCCAGGCGCTTGGGTGGGCGTTTTGTTTTTCTGAAAAGCGCTATTCCCGAGCATTTTTTAAATTCACTCCCCGACAAAAGTCAGGAAGTGAACTCTTTGACCCGCAAAAGAATTGTATTTATTGTTTAAAACACAAATGCAATTGCCCCACAAAGAGATTTTGTGAGCGTTTATCGCTCTTCCTATACCTTCCATTATAGCAAAAACGCCCCAAAAATGGTCCAGGCACCACTTTGCTGCCCGCATGGTGCACGAACCCCTCTGATATGAATCTTCTCATAGAGATTCATTGCACAAGCGTTTTGGGGGCGATTTTGAAAATCACTTGTGCTTGAAAAAAAGAGCAAAAACGCCCCTTTTGTAAACGAGCCCTTGGCTATTATGCTGTTGCGTATCTATTGGAGCAGAGAGGAAGTTCTGAGTACAGGTCCGCTTAAAACTAAAAAAAAAAAAACAAAATACATACACAATCACAGATAAAACATTATTATTATTATTATTTCGCATTTCTTTCTAATGATGTTACATTTTCATTGTGACATTGGCTGTACCTGCCGATCTGCACGGTGGGCTCGGTGGCGTAGACAGTCCCGGTGAAGCCGGTGTGTTCGGTGATGTATGGCAGTGCCATCATACAGTGATAGTTAGAGATTAGGATCACATCTACAGTAGACAGATCTATGAGCTGTGTCTGAAAAGCAAAGAGCAGCATATTAAACGGGTCCGCATGTCTGAGACGCTGGCTGTCAGCGGCGGCTCAGCTCATCCCACCCAGACAGCTCTGAGCGGTCACTAGCACCGGAGAATATTTATTTCATGTTATCGCAGCAGCTGCGGCCAAATGCATCTTCTGATCGGGGGCATAGAAAGCGCCTGATCATCAAGGTCTTCATTATAGCCTATCACAAGAGGAAAATTACACCTCAATAGGGAATCAGAAGATATTCCCCTCAAAGCTGAAGGCGCTCATTTGCAATGATGGCAATGTGTAGACGTTGCTTTCTCATCGCGGTAATTGCAATTGTTCAGTTTCACAAAGTCAGTGTTTTTCTGTAAGAATCAAGAAGGCCTTAACCCTTTACCTGCTTTAGAGGAATGTGCTTCCTGTCAGTGAGACTGTATTTTCAGCTAACAGCTGTATGCTGGGAAAGTGCAGTCTGACCCCGCCCACATGTCATACATCTGAGTCACTCCCAGCAGTGGCTGCCTATGGACCACAAGATGCCACTACCAGAAAGAATCATGTGACCTGACCTTCCAGCTAAGGTGCCAAGTGGGCCTGTCATGGTTCTCAAAGTTTGTAAATGAACACGGCAACACAAGGTGAAACTGGTGTAACACTAGAAGTTGGTGACAAGGCTGCATACTAGACAGCAGTAGCATGTCAACCTGAAACATAATTCCTCTGAGACTTACTGGGCCTCTATTATCTCAACCATGTCCCTTCTGTACCCAGCCATACTCACTCTTCCCAGCCATGCCCCTACAACACTCACGTACACTCCACATCCTAGCTGTGCTCCTCCTGCAGCCAGCAATACTCTCTCACATCCCAGCAAAACTCTCTCACACCCCATCCACGCCCTTACACTCAGCCACTCTCCTCCACATCCCGACCACACTCTCTCACTTCCTAGCCACACTCTTTCACACACCAGCCATGCACCTACACACCTCAGCCACACCTTCTTAGCCTTGCCACACCCTGTCTTACACCCAGCCATGCTCCACATCCCGACCACACTCCCACAAATCTCAGCCGCACTCCTCCGCAGCTCAGCCACACCCTTTCTTACATCAAGTCACACTCCTTCACATCCCAACACACTCTCTCTCTTCCTAGCCACACTTCTTCACACCTCAACCACGCTCCTACACACCTCAGCCACACTCCTGCACACCTCAGCCACGCTCCTGCACACCTCAGCCACGCTCCTGCACACCTCAGCCACGCTCCTGCACACCTCAGCCACGCTCCTGCACACCTCAGCCACGCTCCTGCACACCTCAGCCACGCTCCTGCACACCTCAGCCACGCTCCTGCACACCTCAGCCACGCTCCTGCACACCTCAGCCACGCTCCTGCACACCTCAGCCACGCTCCTGCACACCTCAGCCACGCTCCTGCACACCTCAGCCACGCTCCTGCACACCTCAGCCACGCTCCTGCACACCTCAGCCACGCTCCTGCACACCTCAGCCACGCTCCTGCACACCTCAGCCACGCCCCTACACAACTCAGCCACGCCCCTACACAACTCAGCCACGCCCCTACACAACTCAGCCACGCCCCTACACAACTCAGCCACGCCCCTACACACCTCAGCCACGCCCCTACACACCTCAGCCACGCTCCTGCACACCTCAGCCACGCTCCTGCACACCTCAGCCACGCTCCTGCACACCTCAGCCACGCTCCTGCACACCTCAGCCACGCTCCTGCACACCTCAGCCACGCTCCTGCACACCTCAGCCACGCTCCTGCACACCTCAGCCACGCTCCTGCACACCTCAGCCACGCTCCTGCACACCTCAGCCACGCTCCTGCACACCTCAGCCACGCTCCTGCACACCTCAGCCACGCTCCTGCACACCTCAGCCACGCTCCTGCACACCTCAGCCACGCTCCTGCACACCTCAGCCACGCTCCTGCACACCTCAGCCACGCTCCTGCACACCTCAGCCACGCTCCAACACACCTCAGCCACGCTCCAACACACCTCAGCCACGCTCCAACACACCTCAGCCACGCTCCAACACACCTCAGCCGCGCTCCAACACACCTCAGCCACGCTCCAACACACCTCAGCCACGCTCCTACACACCTCAGCCACGCTCCTACACACCTCAGCCACGCTCCTACACACCTCAGCCACGCCCCTACACATCTCAGCCACGCTCCTACACACCTCAGCCATGCACCTACACACCTCAGCCACCCTCCTACACACCTCAGCCACGCTCCAACACACCTCAGCCACGCTCCAACACACCTCAGCCACACTCCAACACACCTCAGCCACGCCCCTACACACCTCAGCCACGCTCCTACACACCTCAGCCACGCTCCTACACAACTCAGCCACGCTCCAACACACCTCAGCCACGCTCCAACACACCTCAGCCATGCTCCTACACACCTCAGCCACGCTCCTACACACCTCAGCCACGCTCCTACACACCTCAGCCACGCTCCTACACACCTCAGCCACGCCCCTACACATCTCAGCCACGCCCCTACACACCTCAGCCATGCACCTACACACCTCAGCCACCCTCCTACACACCTCAGCCACGCTCCAACACACCTCAGCCACGCTCCAACACACCTCAGCCACGCTCCTACACACCTCAGCCACGCTCCTACACACACCTCAGCCACGCTTCTACACACCTCAGCCACACTCCTACACACCTCAGCCACGCTCCTACACACCTCAGCCACGCTCCTACACACCTCAGCCACGCCCCTACACACCTCAGCCACGCCCCTACACATCTCAGTCTGACCCCGCCCACATGTCATACATCTGAGTCACTCCCAGCAGTGGCTGCCTATGGACCACAAGATGCCACTACCCATCTTCACAGCCCAGCCGTGCCCCGTCTTAGGCCCAGTGCACACCGAGCGGATCCGCCGGCCGCATCCGCCTGTAAATCCTCATGGCTATTGTATTTCAATGGGCTGGTGCACACTGGCGGTTTGAGGTTTTTAGCAAACCGCAAACGTGCCTCTTGCTGTATTGAAATACAATAGCCATGCGGATGTTCAGGTGGATCGCATCCAAATCCGCTCGGTGTGCACTGGCCCAAATCTCTGTCATCCGCACCAAAAACCTTTAGCGTTTTGTGGATCTGCTAGTGGTTTTGGTGTGCACTGGGCCTTACACAGAGTTACACTCCTCCACACTCCAGTCACCCCACTTCACAGCCCAGCCATGCCCTGTCTTACACAGAGTTACACTCCTCCACACTCCAGTCACCCCACTTCACAGCCCAGCCATGCCCTGTCTTACACAGAGTTACACTCCTCCACACTCCAGTCACCCCACTTCACAGCCCAGCCATGCCCTGTCTTACACAGAGTTACACTCCTCCACACTCCAGTCACCCCACTTCACAGCCCAGCCATGCCCTGTCTTACACAGAGTTACACTCCTCCACACTCCAGTCACCCCACTTCACAGCCCAGCCATGCCCTGTCTTACACAGAGTTACACTCCTCCACACTCCGGTCACCCCACTTCACCACCCAGCCATGCTTCTCCCACACTCAGCCACACTCTCTCACTTCCTAGCCACACTTCTCTTCTTGTGGTCCACGGGCAGCACATTAGCAAAGCGGTTAGCACTTTCCCCTTACAGCGCTGGGTCCCCGGTTTCAAAACAGGTTGGCTTTGTCATATTTTAACGGCTTACTTTTTTGGCTGGGGTGATCCATTAACTGGCTTTCCCCTAAAAATTGGCCCTAGACTACAATGGACATATGACTATGTTAGGAATTAGATTTTGAGACCCTATGAGGCACAGTTAAGTGACAAAGACTCTGTGCAGCGCTGTGGAAGATGCAGCGCTATATAAATACCTAATAATAATAATTCTCCATATGCCAGCCACACTCCTTCAAATCCCAACCACACCCCACTGCTGGATTAAGAGGTACAGCTACATACACAAGCTGGTGCTTCTTTGCCTCAAGGAGGTTGCCCAGCAAGTGTGTCTGTACAGTGATTGTTCCTGAAATGTCACCCAAAAATATCACTTCTGATGGTTTTAGGCAAACCTTACTGAGCGTGGCGGCTTTAAAGGACAACTGTAGTGAGAGGGATAGGGAGTCTGCAATATTTATTTCCTTTTAAGCAATACCGGTTGCCTGACAGCCCTGCTGACCCTCTGCCTCTAATACTTTTAGCCACAGACCCTGAACAAGCATGCAGCAGATCAGGTGTTACTGGCATTATTTTCAAATCTGACCAGATTAGTTGCACGTTTTAGAGTTTAGTGGGAAGCGGCGCTATTGGGTTGTGTCATGTCATACATCTGAGTCACTCCCAGCAGTGGCTGCCTATGGACCACAAGATGCCACTACCCATCTTCACAGCCCAGCCGTGCCCCGTCTTAGGCCCAGTGCACACCGAGCGGATCCGCCGGCCGCATCCGCCTGTAAATCCGCATGGCTATTGTATTTCAATGGGCTGGTGCACACTGGCGCTTTGAGGTTTTTAGCAAACCGCAAACGTGCCTCTTGCTGTATTGAAATACAATAGCCATGCGGATGTTCAGGTGGATCGCATCCAAATCCGCTCGGTGTGCACTGGCCCAAATCTCTGTCATCCACACCAAAAACCTTTAGCGTTTTGTGGATCTGCTAGTGGTTTTGGTGTGCACTGGGCCTTACACAGAGTTACACTCCTCCACACTCCAGTCACCCCACTTCACAGCCCAGCCATGCCCTGTCTTACACAGAGTTACACTCCTCCACACTCCAGTCACCCCACTTCACAGCCCAGCCATGCCCTGTCTTACACAGAGTTACACTCCTCCACACTCCGGTCACCCCACTTCACAGCCCAGCCATGCCCTGTCTTACACAGAGTTACACTCCTCCACACTCCAGTCACCCCACTTCACAGCCCAGCCATGCCCTGTCTTACACAGAGTTACACTCCTCCACACTCCAGTCACCCCACTTCACAGCCCAGCCATGCCCTGTCTTACACAGAGTTACACTCCTCCACACTCCGGTCACCCCACTTCACAGCCCAGCCATGCCCTGTCTTACACAGAGTTACACTCCTCCACACTCCAGTCACCCCACTTCACAGCCCAGCCATGCCCTGTCTTACACAGAGTTACACTCCTCCACACTCCAGTCACCCCACTTCACAGCCCAGCCATGCCCTGTCTTACACAGAGTTACACTCCTCCACACTCTGGTCACCCCACTTCACAGCCCAGCCATGCCCTGTCTTACACAGAGTTACACTCCTCCACACTCCAGTCACCCCACTTCACAGCCCAGCCATGCCCTGTCTTACACAGAGTTACACTCCTCCACACTCCGGTCACCCCACTTCACAGCCCAGCCATGCCCTGTCTTACACAGAGTTACACTCCTCCACACTCCAGTCACCCCACTTCACAGCCCAGCCATGCCCTGTCTTACACAGAGTTACACTCCTCCACACTCCAGTCACCCCACTTCACAGCCCAGCCATGCCCTGTCTTACACAGAGTTACACTCCTCCACACTCCGGTCACCCCACTTCACCACCCAGCCATGCTTCTCCCACACTCAGCCACACTCTCTCACTTCCTAGCCACACTTCTCTTCTTGTGGTCCACGGGCAGCACATTAGCAAAGCGGTTAGCACTTTCCCCTTACAGCGCTGGGTCCCCGGTTTCAAAACAGGTTGGCTTTGTCATATTTTAACGGCTTACTTTTTTGGCTGGGGTGATCCATTAACTGGCTTTCCCCTAAAAATTGGCCCTAGACTACAATGGACATATGACTATGTTAGGAATTAGATTTTGAGACCCTATGAGGCACAGTTAAGTGACAAAGACTCTGTGCAGC
Organism: Hyperolius riggenbachi; assembly: GCF_040937935.1. Classification (NCBI taxonomy): domain Eukaryota; kingdom Metazoa; phylum Chordata; class Amphibia; order Anura; family Hyperoliidae; genus Hyperolius; species Hyperolius riggenbachi. The sequence continues at coordinate 54,471,455 of NC_090649.1, read as the reverse complement.
GCTGTGGAAGATGCAGCGCTATATAAATACCAAATAATAATAATTCTCCATATGCCAGCCACACTCCTTCAAATCCCAACCACACCCCACTGCTGGATTAAGAGGTACAGCTACATACACAAGCTGGTGCTTCTTTGCCTCAAGGAGGTTGCCCAGCAAGTGTGTCTGTACAGTGATTGTTCCTGAAATGTCACCCAAAAATATCACTTCTGATGGTTTTAGGCAAACCTTACTGAGCGTGGCGGCTTTAAAGGACAACTGTAGTGAGAGGGATAGGGAGTCTGCAATATTTATTTCCTTTTAAGCAATACCGGTTGCCTGACAGCCCTGCTGACCCTCTGCCTCTAATACTTTTAGCCACAGACCCTGAACAAGCATGCAGCAGATCAGGTGTTACTGGCATTATTTTCAAATCTGACCAGATTAGTTGCACGTTTTAGAGTTTAGTGGGAAGCGGCGCTATTGGGTTCTTCTAAGCTGCAATATTCCAAAAGGGGATTCCACAAACCTTTAGCTGAATAAATATGAAAAGGAGGAACATGCGCTACTAAAATACCAACTGCTTTTAATCAAATAGTCAGATAAATCAATACATCAATAAAACTTATCTAAAAGGATCCAATAATCCAAGATTCCAAACGACAATCCACAATCATACCATCCACACAATCACACACAATATATGACCTGACACACACAGCCTTTCAACACCTTAAGAAAAAACTTCTTATAAGAAGCAATTCAAATTTACTTGCAAAGTCTAAGGTTGCAATCGCCGTAAGCGTGCAAGTCCTTTTAAAAAAAAAAGATCCAATATGTCCGTAGTGGCAGTAGCAAAATTTTGTATGATCTCCACCGTTATGAATAAAACAATAAGATTAGTCCTCCTAAAGTTGTAATCAATGGTCAGTTTTAAGCCCCTTGACTCTTTAGAAGATCGCTATAACATAAGTCCACTCAAGGTACCTTAAGTTAGATATTAGAGTTCCTTTCTTCTGCTACCCACGTAGCTGGGAACTTCAAAGCTTTCCGTCTGAACTACGGCGGTGTCCGGCGGCCTACGTCACTTCCTTCTGGCAGTTCCAATGGCGACGCTCGCTCTTCCGGGACTTCGCCGCTCGTGGTGTCTTTGTTGTAGGTGACGTCACCTTAAAGATATAGGAGCTTTTGCAAGTGTGCAGCCGCTGAGCGCTTCCACGGCTCTATGCGTTTCAGCTAAATAACGTTAGCCTTCTTCCTCCTGAAGAAGGCTAACGTTATTTAGCTGAAACGCGTAGAGGTGAAGAAACTTATTTCCGTGTGTCAAGATACATAGGAGCCGTGAGCCGTGGAAGCGCTCAGCGGCTGCACACTTGCAAAAGCTCCTATATCTTTAAGGTGACGTCACCTACAACAAAGACACCACGAGCGGCGAAGTCCCGGAAGAGCGAGCGTCGCCATTGGAACTGCCAGAAGGAAGTGACGTAGGCCGCCGGACACCGCCGTAGTTCAGACGGAAAGCTTTGAAGTTCCCAGCTACGTGGGTAGCAGAAGAAAGGAACTCTAATATCTAACTTAAGGTACCTTGAGTGGACTTATGTTATAGCGATCTTCTAAAGAGTCAAGGGGCTTAAAACTGACCATTGATTACAACTTTAGGAGGACTAATCTTATTGTTTTATTCATAACGGTGGAGATCATACAAAATTTTGCTACTGCCACTACGGACATATTGGATCTTTTTTTTTTAAAAGGACTTGCACGCTTACGGCGATTGCAACCTTAGACTTTGCAAGTAAATTTGAATTGCTTCTTATAAGAAGTTTTTTCTTAAGGTGTTGAAAGGCTGTGTGTGTCAGGTCATATATTGTGTGTGATTGTGTGGATGGTATGATTGTGGATTGTCGTTTGGAATCTTGGATTATTGGATCCTTTTAGATAAGTTTTATTGATGTATTGATTTATCTGACTATTTGATTAAAAGCAGTTGGTATTTTAGTAGCGCATGTTCCTCCTTTTCATATTTATTCAGCTAAAGGTTTGTGGAATCCCCTTTTGGAATATTGCAGCTTAGAAGAACCCAATAGCGCCGCTTCCCACTAAACTCTAAAACGTGCAACTAATCTGGTCAGATTTGAAAATAATGCCAGTAACACCTGATCTGCTGCATGCTTGTTCAGGGTCTGTGGCTAAAAGTATTAGAGGCAGAGGGTCAGCAGGGCTGTCAGGCAACCGGTATTGCTTAAAAGGAAATAAATATTGCAGACTCCCTATCCCTCTCACTACAGTTGTCCTTTAAAGCCGCCACGCTCAGTAAGGTTTGCCTAAAACCATCAGAAGTGATATTTTTGGGTGACATTTCAGGAACAATCACTGTACAGACACACTTGCTGGGCAACCTCCTTGAGGCAAAGAAGCACCAGCTTGTGTATGTAGCTGTACCTCTTAATCCAGCAGTGGGGTGTGGTTGGGATTTGAAGGAGTGTGGCTGGCATATGGAGAATTATTATTATTTGGTATTTATATAGCGCTGCATCTTCCACAGCGCTGCACAGAGTCTTTGTCACTTAACTGTGCCTCATAGGGTCTCAAAATCTAATTCCTAACATAGTCATATGTCCATTGTAGTCTAGGGCCAATTTTTAGGGGAAAGCCAGTTAATGGATCACCCCAGCCAAAAAAGTAAGCCGTTAAAATATGACAAAGCCAACCTTTTTTGAAACCGGGGACCCAGCGCTGTAAGGGGAAAGTGCTAACCGCTTTGCTAATGTGCTGCCCGTGGACCACAAGAAGAGAAGTGTGGCTAGGAAGTGAGAGAGTGTGGCTGAGTGTGGGAGAAGCATGGCTGGGTGGTGAAGTGGGGTGACTGGAGTGTGGAGGAGTGTAACTCTGTGTAAGACAGGGCATGGCTGGGCTGTGAAGTGGGGTGACTGGAGTGTGGAGGAGTGTAACTCTGTGTAAGACAGGGCATGGCTGGGCTGTGAAGTGGGGTGACCGGAGTGTGGAGGAGTGTAACTCTGTGTAAGACAGGGCATGGCTGGGCTGTGAAGTGGGGTGACTGGAGTGTGGAGGAGTGTAACTCTGTGTAAGACAGGGCATGGCTGGGCTGTGAAGTGGGGTGACTGGAGTGTGGAGGAGTGTAACTCTGTGTAAGACAGGGCATGGCTGGGCTGTGAAGTGGGGTGACCGGAGTGTGGAGGAGTGTAACTCTGTGTAAGACAGGGCATGGCTGGGCTGTGAAGTGGGGTGACTGGAGTGTGGAGGAGTGTAACTCTGTGTAAGGCCCAGTGCACACCAAAACCACTAGCAGATCCACAAAACGCTAAAGGTTTTTGGTGTGGATGACAGAGATTTGGGCCAGTGCACACCGAGCGGATTTGGATGCGATCCACCTGAACATCCGCATGGCTATTGTATTTCAATACAGCAAGAGGCACGTTTGCGGTTTGCTAAAAACCTCAAAGCGCCAGTGTGCACCAGCCCATTGAAATACAATAGCCATGCGGATTTACAGGCGGATGTGGCCGGCGGATCCGCTCGGTGTGCACTGGGCCTAAGACGGGGCACGGCTGGGCTGTGAAGATGGGTAGTGGCATCTTGTGGTCCATAGGCAGCCACTGCTGGGAGTGACTCAGATGTATGACATGACACAACCCAATAGCGCCGCTTCCCACTAAACTCTAAAACGTGCAACTAATCTGGTCAGATTTGAAAATAATGCCAGTAACACCTGATCTGCTGCATGCTTGTTCAGGGTCTTTGGCTAAAAGCATTAGAGGCAGAGGGTCAGCAGGGCTGTCAGGCAACCGGTATTGCTTAAAAGGAAATAAATATGTCAGCCTCCATATCCCTCTCAGTACAGGTATCCTTTAAGGTCCCTGTGCTTCATGTCTGATGTTCATTGAAATACGACTTATACTCCGGTAATAGAAACATAGATGCAACAAAGACCTACTGCTGTGCCTGGTGGGAAGCTCCAAATATAGAACTTCCCATGGCAAGTACAACACATCTAGTAAGCAATGGAAAAATACTGAGGATTAAATGAGGAAAAACAGTATAAAAAGTACAAGCAGCCCCAATCCCTGTACTTCCACATTACAATACGAGCAAAGTGTTAACATAACAAAAGTACACATAAATATATTGATAGAAAGCAGACTGCGCCAATGGTGAAAGTCCAAGACGTATAATGCAGGAGACATAAAACTTAAACAGTGTTCCCTGTCTCTTCATCAAAAAGGCGACTTAACGAGGTGGAGCGGATAAAACGTTTCGGGTACACACGGATAAAAGGCGGGTACACACTATGTACCCGCCTTTTAAGATTAAATGGGAACTGCTGTCAAAATACCATAGAATAAAATTGCTTCTTTTTTTTTTTTTACAACACAGGTATTCATTTATGAATTATTTAATCAGTGTTTTTCCATTGTAAAATCTTTCTTCTCTCAGACTTACTGTATATACCAGCGTATAAGCCTAATGTTTCAGCATAAAAAATGAGCTGAAAAGTTACCCCCTTGGCTTATATGTGAGTCAGTGGAGCAAAACAGGTTTTGTTACTGGTAGAGGAGCGTAAGGATTGTGCACTAGAGATCCTGCTCTTACTAGCTTGCTCCCTGCTGTGTCCGTCCCCCCCATCCCCTGCAACATGGTGTGCAGAGTGCGCTGCTCAAGACTACCTCTTCCTGTGTGGCAATCGCTGTGTCTCATATTTATGACGCCATCTAGAGGCTTCTTGAGACACAGCTGTATGATCCTGGTGCATATCTGGCTATGGGGAGAGGGGCTGACATGTACTGGGGGAACATCTGGCTACTGTTGCGGGGGCTATACTAGGGAGGGAGCTTATACCTGAGTCAATCACTTTTTCCTGGTTTTTGAGGGAAAAGTTGGTACCTCGGCTTATATGCGAGTATATACGGTACTTTCTGAAATTTATCACAGGATCAAACACCTTTAGTACTGGAGGTGATCTCTGCAGAATGTTCATTTACTGAGAGTTCTAAAGCCAGTAAAAAGGATTTCGGGTGTCCCACAATGCTTGTGGGGGAGGTTAATTCTGCATGACAAACAGCCTGGGCTAAAACCTCTGTGGGAGGGCGGGGTTACATGCCAATATACAGAAATGTATAGAAAGTGTTTTTGATGCTGCTACTCAATGTCGTTGCAGTTCCTCTTTACTGGACCTCAGTATTCTAGCTGGGTCCGCAGTGTATTAGTAAACTTTATCACTCTTTGCATATATGGTTGCTAAAGTTTCCAAAGGCATGCACTATAAGACAAGACACAGAACATTTATATTACGCTTTTCTCCTGGCGGACTCAAAGCGCCAGAGCTGTAGCCACTAGGACCCGCCCTATAGGCAGTAGCAGTGTTAGGGAGTATTGCTCAAGGACTCCTTACTGAATAGGTGCTGGCTTACTGAACAGGAAGAGCCGAGATTCGAACCCTGGTCTCTGGTGTCAGAGTCCTTAACCAGTACACTAACCAGAGCTTATGTTCTATTACAGGGGTTCCCAAACTTTTTCAGTCAAGGGCCGGGTCAACATACTTCAGACAGTTGAGGGGCCGGAACATACATAAAATGATGTTGAAAAACATTACATTGAATCTAGGTATTGATTCCCCCAATCATGCCCAGAGGAGAACTCCCAGCAGCAGCCATTCAGTCATGCGGCGCCCAAAGAACGTCTTTGTGCACCAGACAGTGAAGCATACCCAGGTGACAACCTGCCATCCAATTGGACAGCAGTGTCACCTGACACGGAATTGGATTGGAAGCCAGCGAATGACTGCTCACTGGCTTCTACAGTATGTGGATGGGTGGGGCCAGCCCTGCGATGGGGGGGGGGGGGTTAGCATTCGGCCCACGGGCCGCAATTTGAGGACCACTGTTCTATTATAACATCCAATTGGATGTCACCTGCTGCTCTGGTGAGCCTCTGGAAGGAGGACGTCGGTAAGACCTGCTAATGGATGTTATGTATGTGATAGTTTTTGGAGTTCAGCTGAAGTTTGAATTTCACTTCCGGGGATGCTTTTTATTAAAATGTATGTGTGTTTTATGCATCTGATCTTCTGTTTACATGATATGCTGCTCACATGCCCACAGGGCAGAGCTGCGTCTGACAGAATAGAATGCAGAATGTGATGGGAGGGGTGCAAATAGAACGCCTGACACTACGTCTCTCCTATTATATCTTCCATCCTGTCAAACTCAGTGTAAAGTTGGCCATACGCTACTCGATTTTGCAGGCTGATCGATAAAAAAATCAGAGCCACAACATGACCTCCCAATGGATTTTTAAACGATTTTAGTATGAAATCGGGTGAGAGAATCGACTGGGAATGCTGTCAATATCTCGGTCACAAGAGCTCGTTTAGATGTGCGGCAGTATCGGGGTTCGAGATCACGATGACCAATGTACACAACAAACCCCAGGCTGGTGTCCTCCCAAGTGTATTTGTGTCCCCCTGTGCCCGTGTCAAAGGCTTACCTGTCACCCCAGTGCAAATCCAAGCCTCCTCTGGTGTCCGCCATCGCCGAGATTGCCACGGTACCACGTAACTTGGCACATGTTGTGAAATCACACATGTGCCAATGCCACACACTGTAAACTGGAGGAGGCCAAGAGTCGTCCATGTGGAGAGGTGAGCTTTTACGGGCGTCGGGGGACACATACATTTGTGCAGCCGCCAGGCAGGTGGCGGAGGCAGCGGGCGTTAAGCTGATTTGTGATCAATTTCATGCTGAATTCTAATGGGAATAGGTCTGCCTTGTATGGGCAGGCAACAGATCCCACTCTGATCTGATTCAATCACCTTTCACACCATATTTGTTCATTGCTATCCCCTCTGTCACCCAAACTTACCTCTGGCAGACAGAACTCTGGTACAGAGTCCACAAACACCCTTCCAGAGCACTCCTTCAGCTCCTGGTGGAAATAATACTGTTATTAGTATTAAATTATTATTATTATTACAGATCACAAATACATACACATACAGTGGCTTGCAAAAGTATTCGGCCCCCTTGAAGTTTTCCACATTTTGTCACATTACTGCCACAAACATGAATCAATTTTATTGGAATTCCAAAGACCAATACAAAGTGAGAAGTGGAACGAAAATCATACATGATTCCAAACATTTTTTACAAATAAATAACTGCAAAGTGGGGTGTGCGTAATTATTCAGCCCCCTGAGTCAATACTTTGTAGAACCACCTTTTGCTGCAATTACAGCTGCCAGTCTTTTGGGGTATGTCTCTACCAGCTTTGCACATCTAGAGACTGAAATCCTTGCCCATTCTTCTTTGCAAAACAGCTCCAGCTCAGTCAGATTAGATGGACAGCGTTTGTGAACAGCAGTTTTCAGATCTTGCCACAGATTCTCGATTGGATTAGATCTGGACTTTGACTGGGCTATTCTAACACATGGATGTGTTTTGTTTTAAACCATTCCATTGTTGCCCTGGCTTTATGTTTAGGGTCGTTGTCCTGCTGTAAGGTGAATCTCCGCCCCAGTCTCAAGTCTTTTGCAGACTCCAAGAGGTTTTCTTCCAAGATTGCCCTGTATTTGGCTACATCCATCTTCCCATCAACTCTGACCAGCTTTCCCGTCCCTGCTGAAGAGAAGCACCCCCACAGCATGATGCTGCCACCACCATATTTGACAGTGGGGATGGTGTGTTCAGAGTGATGTGCAGTGCTAGTTTCTACCACACATAGCGTTTTGCATTTTGACCAAAAAGTTCCATTTTGGTCTCATCTGACCAGAGCACCTTCTTCCACATGGTTGCTGTGTCCCCCACATGGCTTGTGGCAAACTGCAAACGGGACTTCTTATGCTTTTCTGTTAACAATGGCTTTCTTCTTGCCATTCTTCCATAAAGGCCAACTTTGTACAGTGCACGACTAATAGTTGTCCTATGGACAGTGTCTCCCACCTGAGCTGTAGATCTCTGCAGCTCGTCCGAAGTCACCATGGGCCTCTTAACTGCATGTCTGATCAGCGCTCTCCTTGTTCGGCCTGTGAGTTTAGGTGGACGGCCTTGTCTTGGTAGGTTTACAGTTGTGCCATACTCCTTCCATTTCTGAATGATCGCTTGAACAGTGCTCCGTGGGATGTTCAAGGATTTGGAAATCTTTTTGTAGCCTAAGCCTGCTTTAAATTTCTTAATAACGTTATCCCTGACCTGTCTGGTGTTCTTTGGACTTAATGGTGTTGTTGCTCCCAATATTCTCTTAAACAACCTCTGAGGCCGTCACAGAGCAGCTGTATTTGTACTGACATTAGATAATAATAATAATCCGAACATTTATATTGCGCTTTTCTCCTGTTGGACTCAAAGCGCTCAAGAGCTGCAGCCACTGGGACGAGCTCAAGAGGCCACCCTGCAGTGTTAGGGAGTCTTGCCTTGAACTCCTTAATGAATAGGTACTTGACCTAGCCAGGATTCGAACCCTGGTCTCCCATGTCAAAGGCAGAGCCCTTAACCAGTACACTATCCAGATTACACACAGGTGCACTCTATTTAGTCATTAGCACTCATCAGGCAATGTCCATGGGCAACTGACTGCACTCAGACCAAAGGGGGCTGAATAATTACGCACACCCCACTTTGCAGTTATTGATTTGTAAAAAATGTTTGGAATCATGTATGATTTTTGTTCCACTTCTCACATGTACACCACTTTGTATTGGTCTTTCACATAGAATTCCAATAAAATTGATTCATGTTTGTGGCAGTAATATGACAAAATGTGGAAAACTTCAAGGGGGCCGAATACTTTTGTAAGCCCCTGTATTAAAAGAAAATATTTATGGGAAACCTCTTCAGGGAACTAACTATGATTCACTCAGATGGGAATGAACAGTGATTTTTGTTGTTGTAATCGTCATTAAAATATTAAAAACATCAGTTTCTAGGCCGTAGGTAAATATGAAATAAGAATCTTTCACATATTACCCGATACCTCCAACAGGTGGGGTACGACTTCAAATAGCAGCAGCTAATGTGTGCTCAGTAGGTGATTGTCGCTTAAAGATCTGGATCATTAAAGGGAACCAAGCACCACTTTTTTTCCTGGTTTCTAATAGCTATATTAGCTGTCATGTTCCCCCCTCCCCTTCTAGCTACCCATTATTAGTCCAGGGGAAGGTGTGAAGTTAGCGGCTGTGACTCCTCTAACTCGTTGAAGCACAGTGTCCAATTTACCCACCCCACCACTGATGAAAGCTTTTGTTTAATCTCTGCTCACGGGTGCAATAAAATAATTATATCAGTATTTATGTGCTTGATGCTGGGGATACACGATGCGTTTCTGCCGCTCGATTCTCCACTCGACTCTCTTATCTTCGGCTTGTTTTTCTTATCTTTTCCCATTCACTTCAGTGAGAAATCGAGCGGCAAACTGATTGAATGTGAGATCGGACATGTCGGAAATTATCTATCTAACCATCTACCTGCTGCAAAAAACGCATGGATCCGAGATAAACTCATTGCATAATTGTGTTCTTTTCATATAGTTCCTCAAGCCAAATACTTTTTTTGTTTTGTTTGAATACTCTAATTCCCTATAAACTAAACAAGCCTCGCCCACAGCTCCTTTTGTGTCTTGGCACTGTAGCAATGGCTTATAGGAGCTCAGTCTGGGCAGGGGGAGGTTACTAGCCAGAGATTTCAGAGGCAGAGGGGAGGAGAGAAGAGGAGCGGGGAGTGAATTTGTCACAGGCTGAGGGCTGGAGATGCTATCAGCTTGTCTGTGTGTTATGTGACAAACAGAACATGGCTGCCCTCATTGTATCACAGGAAAAAATAATCATAAACTGTTAAAGTTGTTTGCAGCTAGATTTGCTGTGTAAACTATCTAAACTTTAGATAAGATATATAAACAAGTTACTTGTTATACTTAGTTTTTCATCTCGGATCCGCTTTAAACTTCTGCAGTCGGCCAGGTCTCAGAAGTAGGGTAATAAAACCCTCTCCTAAACTTTTAAAATGTAAAAAGAAGAAGTTTTGTTTTTTTTAATTATTGGCCTACATTGTTGGCATGCATACTAAATGCACTATTGAGATGCCCTGGGCTCTAAAAATTGTGCTTGGTTTACTTTAAGTGATCTCAGCAGACCTCAGGCGACATCTGTACATATGCTGGATTCTTGTCCCTTCAACTGCCCACCCCGCTCGAGAACAGCCAGGTGTTTGTAGAAGGCTTAACTCTGGCAGTTAGACTATGAACCATTGTAGAGGCACGATATCTGGAATAGCTCTGTTTGCTTGTTATTTCCTACAGAGAGGGAAGGAAAAGAGAAGTGGAAGGCTGCCAATGGCAGTGAAATACAACAACAACAGACTGAAACAAATATTAAATGCAGATAAGGCATGGGGCTGGAATAATTTTTCTTTCTGCTTTGTGCAGACTTATAAACCAATCGCGTTGATGCATGAAGCAGTAGCCATATTGCTGTGCATAGGCAGCGCAAGGCAGTATTACGGTTACTACTGCCAGCAGTGTACTGCAAGCTGCGCAGTTAGCATGATCTACCGGACATGGGTAATGCGATCGTTACACCGATAACTTGCATTGCACAAGTAACGCAATGCGCCTTACCGTACTAACAATCCCGTTACCCATGTACCGTGAGTCGAACTAATAGCGCAGTGTGTGGTACACTGCTGGGCACTAGACTAGTTTAGGGGATGCAGCAGGAAACCACATAGGGAAATTCCACTAACCTGTTTAGGTGGACAGCATCCTCTTAAAACTGCTAGGTTTCAGATCGGTTGTAGCAAACCACCCCCACAATATTAAGCCAATCATAACGCTTTGTGCTGTAGATGGTGCGGTGAATGTACCACTAGCCCCTATGAATTTTCTGCTGGGCCCCCTAAAGTAGATTAGCGCCCACTGTTGGCGGTAATAATGGTAATATTGCCGAGCGCTGTCTTGCCCACACCAATTTTAGCACTGCATTGTGCATCAACCGCAATGAGGCAATCAGAGAGCAGAGGATTCTGGGTATTGTAAATGCCATAGCTATTAAAAAAAAGGTTCTAAGTAGGAGCTGCAGAGTGCAGACTGACATTAAAAGGTAAGAATTAATGGTATTTAGAAAAGACTCTTTATAACACATTACAAAGCCTTAAAGAGACACTGAAGCAGAAAAAAAAATTATGATATTATGATTTGTATGTGTAGTACAGCTAAGAAATAAAACATTAAGATCAGATACATCAGTCTAATTGTTTCCAGTACAGGAAGAGTTAAGAAACTCCAGTTGTTAGCTCTATGCAAAACAGCCATTAAGCTTTACGACTTTCAAAGTCCAGGGCTGTTATCTGACTTTTAATATCTCAAGTGTTATTGAACTATTTACTTTTTATCTGCCAGAGGAGAGGTCATTTGTTCACAGACTGCTCTGAAAGAATAATTTTGAATGCAGAGTGTTGTGTAATCTGCGCATATTAGAGAATGATGCAATGTTAGAAAAAACAATATATACCTGAAAATAAAAATATGAGAATATTTTCTTTTCTGCTAAACTTCTAGTGATCATTCATAGTACACAACCAATTCATTATATCATATTTTTTTTCTCGCTTCAGTGTCTCTTTAAGGGAGCCCATGTAGGGGCAGATCTCTCTCTGAATGAATCTGATCAGGTAGAGATCTGTTGGCTGCACATACACCACAGGCTGATTCCCGACTGATTTCACTATGAAATCTTTTGGGAATCCGCCTTGTGACCCCGCCTTGCCGCCACTGTCCTCTCAAATGTTAGGCGTCTCCCTGGTGCCCGGGCATATAAATACTTTACCCGTCTGCTGCCCTCAAGTTTCTGCTGTACCTCCACATTTTAGCCCCACGTGCCACAACGCTGGTAGTCACATGGGACACAAAAGTGGTAGTATGGCGAACACTTAGTAAAGTATTTACATGCATAGGGGGACAGCGGCCAGGGGTTCCGTCGCGATATTGCACGCTATAACAGCCGTGCACTGGATCGACCATGTTGGCCCAAGATTTTCCAGCATTTCTGATCGTTTTTAAACGGGCTAAGGTCACTAGTAATAATAATAATAAAATCAGTTGGTCAATCAGCCTCAAAATCGACAAATGTATGGCCACCTGTAAGCCCTATCTACACCATACAATTTTTTGTCCGATTCGATGCATTGATTCGATTCAATCCGACATGTCGAATCGAATCCCGATCAGACATGTCGGATTGAATCGAATCAGACAAAAAATTGTATGGTGTAGATGGGGCTTTAAGTGAAGCTACCCTTTCAAGCTTTACAAAGAGGCAATTATAAAACAACAGGTTTCCTTGAGAACCGTTTTTCCATCCACTTTACCTTCTCCAGCTGTGTGTTTCCATCTTTCGATACCCACCCGGGCAGCTTGGACAGGCGGGTGCTGAAAAACAAATATATTACATGTAAAATGTGCATTTATTACTGCGTAATATAGTGCAACATATTATTCAAAGAAATGTGTCTCACCAGCTAAACAACATGTGCCATGCCGAAAGACGAGAAATACTACAAACTAACTAGAGAAACAATGTCATTTCTGTGTGTTGTGATATTGCTGCCTTGCTCTTTTTGCACAGTCTATTCATTTTTAGCACTTTTTGAACACTTTCACATCTACTTCATACTACACTTAAACCCAGGTTCAGCATGGAGGGCATTCCATTCTGAACCTACTAAAGTGTATTATTTTCAATAACTCTGATCATTGAAGTTGACTTTTACTACTGGTTGTAAATGGTTTTATGAACTGTATCATATTATGAAATAAAGTATCATTATATGTGTATCTTTCTATATATTTTTCAACAGAAGGTGTTGCTTCAAAGTGCATTTTTTAAAATAAAAAATATGTGTTTCATGGTGCAGCATAAACACCTGTGAGGCTGTGCATTCATGCAGCTACTAAACAAACTTCCTGCATAAAGCAAACTGCCCCCTGTGCTATAGGGTACCTGGGATGGAGGTGGGTGATATGGAAGCTGCCATATTTATTTCCTTTTAACCGGTTCAGCGCCGCGGTCCGAAAATCTCATGCATCCGAGCAACGTTCACCTCCCATTCATTCGCCTATAACTTTATTGCTACTTATCACAATGAATTGATCTATAGCTCGTTTTTTCCGCCACCAATTAGGCTTTCTGTGGGTGATACATTTTGCTAAGAGCCACTTTACTGTAAATGCATTTTAACAGGAAGAATAAGAAAAAAACGGAAGAAATTCATTATTTCTCAGTTTTTGGCCATTATAGTTTGAAATTAATATACGCTACCGTAATTAAAACGCATGTATTTTATTTGCCCATCTGTCCCGCTTATTATACCATTTAAACGATGTCCCTATCACAATTTATGGTGCCGATATTTCATTTAGAAATAAAGGTGCATTTTTTCAATTTGCGTCCATCACTATTTATAAGCTTATAATTTTAAATAATATAATAACATATTCTCTTGACATGCATATTTAAAAAGTTCAGACCCTTGGGTAACTATTTATGTTGTTTTTTTTTTTTTTTAATTGTTGTTTTTTTTTTTTTAAATAAAAAAAGTGTATGTGGGTAATTTTTGGTGTGGGAGGGAAACTGCTAATTTTAAATGTAAAATAATGTTTTTTTTTTATCAAAAATGTATGTGGGTGCAGTTTACTATTTGGCCACAAGATGGCCACAGTGAAAAAAGTCCTAGATGCGAACCAGCTCGCATCTAGGAACTAAAATGCTGAGGAGTTGTTTCCTGGGGGCAGAAATACCGCGCTCTCTGGAGAGAAAGCGTCGGTATTTCTGCGGGGAAGTTAGATCGGTGAATGGGAATTATATTCCCATTCACTGATCGGGGGGCTAGCGGCGGGCAGCGGGAGCGCGCGCGGGGGCGCGCCCGATCGCGCGCACGAGCCGGCGGCAGCACCAGTGCCTATCTGGACGAGGAAGCTCGTCCAGATAGGCCGAACTGGACCTGTCAGCCATACTATCTCAGGAAAAAAACAAATATATAAGCAGATAAATACTTGCTCTACATACATAACAAATATATTGTGTTATCCACGTTATGATTCCTGTGAATTTTGTAAAGAAAAAGTAGAGAATCCTATTCTAGACAGTTTCCATATTTACTGTGGCTATTTTGAAGCCAGTTGTGATGTAATATCTGCCCTTAGTCTCCTCTGCCTGATTTGCCTGCCCTTCACTATAGAAAGTGCGTTGTTTGAGCCTGAGAATTTTTGGCCAATCAGAGAGGAACAGAGGCGTGGGAGGGGAAAACAGGAGGGAAAGAGGCTTCAGCCAATCAGGCTGCATTAGTTAAGTCTGAGGGGAAGTAGAGAAGCAAAAAAAGACAACCCAGCATGCCCTGCAACTTCTCTTTTGTGTACCAAATTTTCTGTGTACCTGTAACATATGCGGCTGCGGGCACGCAGGGTGTCTCCGCAGCCGCTTCGGTTCCCTATTCAGTCTTTTTCCGTTCCCTCGGCATCTAGCACGCCAAGGACGGAATTGTCATTTACACATACGGTTTCTGTGTCGCGCGGCCGCGCGCGTAGACAGGACCTTTATGCTGGGAGGAGGCGCGTCAGCTGACCCGCTGACGTCAGAGCGGACGTTCGCCGCTCAGGATTGGCTGATTGGAGTGGGTGCGGCTTGGAGGTGTCCTCTGCTTCTTATGCCGTCTCTGCTCACTAGCAACTCGTCTGCGGTTGCGAATACTTATGTGCTAGCGCTCAGACCTTAGACTAGTATCCGGTGTGCTTTGATCTGGGAGGAAACCAGGGATTTCACACAAGACTAGAAGATTGTTTACTGTATATTATTGATATTCTGTGTATGACTCTGGCTAACCTCTGACTCTGCTATTTGCTTCTCGTCTCTGTACTTCTGCCCATCTGATCTATTTGCCGAATCCCTGCCCGATTACCTACTACTCTTTTGCCTTCTGACTCTGTACTGTATCTGCCTCTTAGTTGCCGAACCTAGCCTGTCTGACACTCCGACTCACCAGTGGGCCCTCGCCACTGGTGAGGTATTCTATTAGTGCCCACCAGCTCCTCTGGTGAGGCTCAGCTAAACTAATCAGTTACTGTATTCTATAAGTACCCACCAGCTCCTTTGGTGAGGTCTTGCAAACTTATTGTTCCTGAGTTCTCTAATCAGTTACTGTATTCTATTAGTACCCACCAGCTCCTCTGGTGAGACTCAGCTAAACTAATCAGTTACTGTGTTCTAATAAGTACCCACCAGCTCCTCTGGTGAGGTCTGGCTAAACTTATTGTTTCGGTGTTCTTATAGTGCCTACCAGCTCCTTTGGTAAGGCCCAGTCTATTGTTGCAGGCAGAGAAAAGGATGAGAAATGGCGGCACTGCTGTAAACTACTTGTTTATTCATAACACATGGTGCAACATCGTGGATTCAAATGTATGCATATTGAGACATAACATACCGGTTGGCTGGTAAAGCTGTGCAGTGGGTGCTGGGGGATGAGAGCCTTACGGCCGTTTCGCGCAGATGCGCTTCTACGGAAAAAAACAAAAACAAACACCCTACCCCCTCCAAACAGACACAGGCAAGTACTGCGATTCAGACAGTCAACAATTTATTCGGAACTCCAAAAACCAATGCGACGCGTTTCACGGGCCATACATCCCGCTTCCTCAGGCAAAATACAGTAGCAGTCACAGCATCTGTATTATATCAGCGAGCTAGGCCCATGTAACGCGTCGCATTGTTTTTTGGAGTTCTGAATAAATTGTTGTCTGAACAGCAGTCCTTGCCTGTGCCTGTTTGGAGGGGGTAAGACCACCGCTGCCTCCTCTATTTAACCAGTTGGTTTTTTAAGTTCATTTAATTACCGTATTTTTCGGAATATAAGACGCTCCGGACTATAAGACGCACCTAGGTTTAGAGGGCAAAAACCAGGGGAAAAAAAAATACTAAACCTGGTGCATCTATAGTCCAGGGGTGTCTTGTAGATTTTCTCCCCCCAATTTGTCCCCTTGGGCATCCTTCTCCTGTCCCCCTTGCTGTCCACCTCCTGCCCCCCCTTGTGGCCTCCTCTTGCCCCCCTTGTGGCTTCCTCCTTTCACCATTGTGTCCTCCTTCTGTGCTCCCTTCTGGTCTACCCCTGCCCCGCTTGGTGTCCACCTCCTGTTTACCCTTGTGGCCTCCTCAAGTCCCCCTTGTATAGTCCTCTGTTTACCCTTGTGGCCTCATCCTGCCCCCTCCCCTTGTGGCCTCATCCTCCCCCCTTTGTGGCTTCCTCCTGTCACCATTGTGTTCTCCTACTGCCCCCCCCCCCCCCCATTGTGGCCTCATCCTGCCCCCCTTTGTGGCTTTCTCCTGTCACCATTGTGTTCTCCTGCTGCCCCCACCCCCATTGTGGCCTCATCCTGCCCCCCTTTGTGGCTTCCTCCTGTCACCATTGTGTTCTCCTGCTGCCCCCACCCCCATTGTGGCCTCATCCTGCCCCCCTTTGTGGCTTCCTCCTGTTGCCATTGTGTCCTGCCCGTGTCCCTTTTTTGGCCTACCCCATCCCCCTTGGTGTTCCACTCCAGTCTCCCCTTGTGGCCTCCTCAAGTCCCCTTTTGTGGCTTTCCCCGGGCACAGTTGTTATCACTTACCTGACCTGATGCCCGCGGTGATCAGCAGCTGTTCCGGTATCCTTTGTGTCCCTGGCGTCCACTCCGCAAAGTAATTACCGGTAAGTGGTGGCAGCAGCTGCGGGCATCCCTCACCTCATCCTCGGAGCCTGCATCATCAGCCGCACGTCTCTCTCTCTTTCCCTCAAGTGCCGGTACTTCCTGGTTGCGTCATTACAGATGCGACTAATGACGCGACCGGCACTTGAGGGAAAGAGAGAGAGACGTGCGGCTGATCTCGCGGGCTCCGAGGATGAGGTGAGGGATGCCCGCAGCTGCTGCCACCACTTACCGGTAATTACTTTGCGGAGCGGACGCCAGGGACACAAAGGATACCGGAACAGCTGCTGATCACCGCGGGTTCCAAGGTTGAGGTGATGTATGTTCACTACTGCCACCGCCGCCTACTTTGCGGGGAAAGTGGGGACCACACACGCAGCAGTCACACTGGCTGCCCGAAGCTGATCGCACCAGTCACGCAGGTGACATTTTTGGGCAATTTTTTTTATTCTTTGGAATATAAGACGCACTGACTTTTCCCCCCCTCTTTTGGGGGAGAAAAAGTGCGTCTTATATTTCGAAAAATACGGTACCTTTTATTCTTTTGCCGCCTCTGTATCTTGTACACTACATTGAGTCCACCCTGGGTGGAGGGTTGTTACCCTATTTTCCTGTCTACAGAGAGCGACTTTTTATTCCTGAGTGGGGTCAGGATTGTTCTCCCCACCTGCCTATACAGTGGTTGCCTATTGGTAACCCTGGTTTGTAAGTATCATTTTAACTTCTCATTTACTTGTCGTCCCCAAGACGCATTACACTATTGGGGCTCTTGGTGTCCCTCTGCTCTATTTTTATTTGCGTTCCTGTCCACAATAGCATCCTGCGTCTGTGCTGGAAGCTATTGAGGACGGGAACATGAAGAAGGACACGCGTGGCCAGGCCTGCGCAGGTGCAGAAAGCCAGCCGACTCCCTGGCAGTGAAAAACGAAACTAGATGACGGCGGGGGACCGGAGGCTCCGTGAGTGACTGCAAGGGAACGGGACGGCTGCAGGTAAGTAAAACTGATTATTTATTCCTGGCTTAAAGTGGCTATACACTTATAGATTTGCAGCAGGTTCGACCATCAGATAGATTTCTTTCAGATGCCTATCAGGTCGAATCTGACAGGAATGTATCTGATGTGTGCCACACAGTAGGAATGGAATTTCAATAGATTTCAGAATGAAATCGATTGAAATTCGATCGAAATGCAGTGTTGCACCATTCGATCCAATGCAACCCTATGGGCCATCGATCGGCTGCCAGCAGCCGATCGACCCAGATTTTCCGTCCGGACCGATCAATCAAATTCGACCGGAAATCGATCTGCTGAGTGATCATGCTTTCTGCTGCATCGATTTCTAGCCGATTCGATCAAAACGGTCGAATCGGCCATCGATTTTCGATGGCTAAAATCGACCAGTGTATGGCGTGCTTAAGTGTCCCTTTAAATCAACAGCCAATAAAGTCATTTGATCAGATCTTTTTGGCGATCGGGGATAAATACTGGTTAGTGTGTACCAAGATTAAGGGCTGGAACCCCCAGGAGCGCTTTTGGCAGCGTTTTGGCAGCACTGCGATACGCTAGCACTTTGCCAAAACGCTAGGCTAATGTTAATAGATGGGGCAACTTCCACAGGAGCGTTTGCGTTTCCCAGAAACGCAAACGCAGGACATGCAGCATTTTGGGAGCGTTAGCGCTTCAATGTAAAGTATTGAAACGCTAGCGGAAACGGTCAGCAAAACCTAAACTGAGCGGTTTTGCTAGCGTTTTGCGGTTCAGCACACTGTAACAAAATTAAAAATAATTCACAGGACCAATCAGGATAAAAAACGCGCATGAATCCGCTTGCAAACCGCTCAGACAAAACGCTAGTGGTTGCGTTTCGCGTTTGCTGATTTCAGTGGGTTCCAGGCCTAATAGTATCCTAGGAACGCACGATGCAATTTTCCGTCCGATCAACGGAAATTGGGCGATTATTTCTGTTTCCGATCGAGAAAGGAATTGGTTTTGCAAAGTTATCATCAGAAAATCATTCCCTTTATGGATCGGGATCAGTTTGGACATGTAAACACCCTACAACTTCCCATCCAATCACCTGTCATATACAGACAGCAGTACAGGAACACAATGTAATATATGTTCGCCAGTTATCAGAGCTAGTTTTGAAACTCTCCCCGAAGAAAGATTTAAAAGTACACTTATCCGTAAAGCTAAGCTGTCTGCGTTGTGCAAGGGGGTTAAGGGGGGTTAATTGTCATGAAACAATTACTCAGAGAAAACAGTAATCTGCCATTAAATCCTTTGTGCGATAGTGCCCGGTGTCTGAGCTTGTCAGTAATTTACAGCCGGCCAGCAGTCAGGAGGAAGGGCTGATTGATGAGTCTTCTACAAGTGGAATGTTGATAAGACTTGCTCCCTGGCCAATGAGCAGGCATGACAAATAGGATTTAAAGGCCACTGCTGCACTGGTAGGTCTCAGAATCAAGTTTATTTTTTTCTCCCTGATCATAAAGTGCTGTAATTGAGGAAGGAATTTTTTTTTTATTTTTTTTTTAATAATTTCAGACTATCCTATGGCAGTTCACTGTAATTACAAATATTTCAAGTGTTAGTTTACTTAAAGTGAACCTAAAAAAAATTAAATAAAATCCAGTTTAACTTACCTGGGGCTTCTACTGGCCCCCCTGTAGCTGCCCTGTGCCCATGCCGGGACAAACCTATCCTCCGGTCCCCCGCAGCAACCAATTTCGTTTCTGGCGACTCAACCAAAAGATATATAATGCACATGCGCAGCCCTGGCAGCACGCGTCCTTGAATAGACTCCCGCCGTCAGTAACCTGCACATGCGCAGTGCGTAACAATCTTGTACAGCACATGTGCAGGACGCTCCCAGTGAGGGGGAGTGTGATTGAGGATAGGTGCGGCCAGGGCTGCACAGGCACATTGGCTATCGGCTGGCCGAGTCGTCAGAAACTAAATTGGTTGCTGCAGGGGATCGGAGGATCGGTTCTTCCCGGCGTGGACACAGGGCGGCTGCAGGGGGCCAGCAGAAGCTTCAGATAAGTGAAACTGGATTTTTTTTTTCGCTTTAGGTTTCCTTTAAAGCACCACTATCGCAAAAAAAAAAATAAATAAAAAAAAAATAGGCAGTTAAAATCAAATCTGACAGAACCGACTGGTTTTTGGCTAGTCCATTTCTTCATGGAGGATTCTCAGGGTTTTCTTTGTTTTCAACAGCATTTCCTGAAAAGCAGATGCAACGTTTACCTGACAAGTAGTGTCCAAGTGAGTAAGGAGGCTGGCTGGTATCTTACCATTTTGGCAATTAAACTGCTGTTCAGGAAATGCTGTTGAAAACAAAGAAAACCTCCAGAATCCCCCATGAAGAGATGGACACGGCCCAAAACCTGTCGGTTCTGTCAGACTTTAACTGCCTACTTTTTTTGCGATAGTGGTCATTTCAAGGCCCTTTTCAAACACGGGGAGCGGTACCACGCGTTGCAATACTCTCCACCGCTGCAGCTTGTCGCGAGGGCAATGTAAGTCTATGGGGACTAAATCGAAGCAAAGGAATTCCAAAGATTGCTCACCAAAGTCCAGCCGAGGTGGTGGCTGCAGGACCAAGTAGCCAAAGTAATGCAAGTCTATGGCAATGCAATATGCCTGAACTGACAATCGCAGTTGCAGTGCGGCAGGCATGCGCAGAGCGGCGGTAATCTATTGATGCACTTCCCGTCCAGCAGGGGGCACGTCACTGAGCTCCCACAAGTGTAAATGCCGCCTCCCACCCTGCTCTGTAAATTCTCACCTGTCCTGCTGGTGCCACTCCCGCCATAACTACAGTTACCACAAGTACCTGTACCACGTAGCGCATGTGTGACATCACTCACATGCACCCGGTGTCCCGCAGTACAGGCACTCTCGATAATGGGGGTGATGGCATAGACGCCAGGAGTCGCACCAGTGGGAGAGGTGAGCATTTACCCAGCACAGGCACTGAGGAGGACATTTTACACTTTGGGGGACAGTGGGCAGGGGTCCATTGCATATGTTGGTCATTGTGACATCGAATGCGATTACCGCCGGGCACCTGATCAAGCACTTTCAACATAAAAAATTCCATCATGTCTGATCGATGCATTTGATCGATTTGGGCCTGAAAAATTATCGAATTGGACACTTGATCGGCCCGCAAATTGCTAGATGTATGACAACCTTAAAGCGAACCTTAAGTCAGAAAAAAAATGAGTTTTACTCACCTGGGGCTTCTACCAGCCCCCTGCAGCAGTCCTGTGCCCTCACAGCCACTCACTAATCCTCTGGTCCCCCGCTGCCAGCTAGTTTCGTTTTTGCCAACAGGCCCGTCAGGACCGGCCACGCGTAGCTTTTTCCGCATTCCCGATTGCAATTAGCGCTATTGCGGGCCGCAACGCGTACAAAAATACGCGTTGCCGCATATCTATGCAGCCCGCAATATCGCTAATTACAGTCGGGAATGCGGAAAAAGCTACGCGTGGCCAGTCCTGACGGGCCTGTCGGCAAAAACAAAACTAGCTGGCAGTGGGGAACCAGAGGATTAGTGAGTGGCTGCGAGGGCACAGGACTGCTGCAGGGGGCTGGTAGAAGCCCCAGGTGAGTAAAACTCATTTTTTTTTTTTGACTTAAGTGTCTCTTTAAAGCGGGATTGTCAATATAAAAATCAAATTTCAACAGCAACTGGTCTGAGTGTATTAAGTGATAAAGATGCTAATCCTGCATTCAGAACTTTCAAAACTTTTTCTGCTGTTATGGTTTGGAGTTATCACATACCTTAGGAGCACTGGCCCTTTAATATGCCATTGCAAAACAGTTGCATGCTGTTTTTTTTTATCTATAATATATTCCTCCTCTTCCTTTTATTTCCCTGCTTAGCTGCCTAGTTGAAACATGATCCTCTGCTCACTTGTGTTTACTAGCAAGGCTTAGGTGATTCAGCGATTGGAGGAGAAAAGAAAAAAAAAGTTAAAGGAAGAAATTACATCAGTATTTAGCCTCAACCTGTGGGCAAAAGAAATGGTTCCCACCAGGAACAGAATTCTCTTCATTTACTATACAAAATTCACTGAAATCAAAACGTGGATAGTACAATACATGTGTTATGTAAGTAGAGCAAGTATTTATCTACTTATATATGTGTTTTTTCCCCCTGGCATTGTATGGCTAATCCTACTGCTTTAAAGAAAACAAACCCCCCTTCCTCTGGGGGATACTTACCTTGGGAGGGGGAAGCCTCTGGATCCTAATGAGGCTTACACAGTTCCCTTCACCCTCCGGCATCCAGCGTTGGCAGCCCCCGAACACCATTCACCTACTGCAACAATCCAGTACCTACGCAGGATTACGGTAGGTGAATATTGCAGGTTCTACTGCACCTGCGCCACAGCTGACATCCTTGTTGGCTGTGTATTCAAGAGAGACAGTGCGGGCTGTCCGAAGCTTAGGAGGATGGGGAATCCTCATTAGGATCCGGAGGCTTCCCCCTCCCAACATAAGTATTCCCTGGTGGGAAAGAAGGGGGGGTAATTTGTTACAGAGTCTCTGTAAAGGAAACCCAAGGTGAGAGGGATATGGAAGCTGCCATATTTATTTCCTTTTAAACAATACCAGTTGCCTGTCAGCCCTCCTTAACCTGTGTATTTAATACTTTAAAGAGGATCTGTAACGTCAAAACGTCCCCTGGGGGATACTCACCTCGGGTGGGGGAAGCCTCCGGATCCTAATGAGGCTTCCCACGCCGTCCTCCGTCCCTCAAGGGTCTCGCTGCAGCCCTCCGTGAAAGATTACGTCAATATTTACCTTCCCGGCTCCTGCGCAGGCGCTCTGACGGCTGTCGGCTCCAAAGTAGGCGGAAATACCCGATCGCCGTCGGGTCTGATCTACTGCGCAGGCGCAAGTTTCCGGCACCTGCGCAGTAGAGCGGACGCGACTGAGATCGGGTATTTCCGTGTAGTTTGGAGCCGAAAGCAGCCACAGCGCCCCCGCTGGAGTCAGCAAAGGTAAATATTGAATTTACAGTCGGGTCTGTCGCCGGCTGTTCGGAGGGCTGCAGCGAGACCCCCGTGGGACAGAGGCCGGCGTGGGAAGCCTCATTAGGATCCGGAGGCTTCCCCCACCCGAGGTGAGTAGAACATCATGTACTAACCCAGGTTTTACTGGATTAGCCATATGCTTGTTCCAGGGCTTCGACTCAGACACTACTTGTGCCAAACACAGAATGGAGACACCAAGAGCCCAATATAGTGTAGTGTGTACTGGTAAGTGAATATGACAGGTAAGTACGTATTTATACTCACAAACATGGGTTACCGTCCAGGTAACCACTATATCATCGACAGAGGCGCTGAGCTTTGCAACAGACCTCTTTGAGTCTTATGCTCCGTTTCTATTCCTGATGAAGCGGGACATGCCCGCGAAACGCGTTGCACTTTCTGGAGTATATAAATACATTTTTGTTGTTTTTGAATATACACAACACTTGTGTGTGTCTGCTTGGAGCAGGTAAGTCCACCTCTGCCTCCTCTCATTTTAAACATTTTAGAATATTTTATTGGTGCCTCTGTCTGCTTATACAGTACTTGTGCCGAAAGTACAGAGCTGTCCGGCAACTGGCATTGTTTACAAGGAAATAAATATGGCACCCTCCATACCCCTCTCACCCCGGGTGCCCTTTAAATCTTCCATAGAAGCCACAGATTTGAACTTGTGTGAGACATGTGAGATACGAACCCCCCGTGACGTACCTGTGGACCAGAGGCATCGGCAGGAAGTTCAGAGCAGAGGTCATGTCCAGGCCGCAGTCCAGCATGATGGTTGAGGATTTGAACTTGAGGATGTTGCATGGCAGCGTGGGATGTCCTGACAGGCAGTACTGGAAGAGAAGCCCAGGGGATGTCTGTTAGCAGTCTGGAGCAACAGCAACATGAAATATTTAACAGTCAGCTCTGAATAGCAGCAAAAAGGAAAAGTGGGCCGACAGATGAACTGACTGCTGCACAGATCCAACCGCATACAAACTGACTCTTTTACTAAGCAATGCCAACTACCACGTAGCTCAGATTAAAGGACAACTATTGCACAAAAAAAAGTAAAAATTTAAAAAACACATGTATAAGAGGTACATTCCTCCCAAAGTAAAATGCACTAAAATGACTTTTCTCAGATGTTGCTGTCGCTTACAGAAAGCAGTAAAATGCGGACAAATCTGTCAGGTTTTAGACTAGTCCAGCCCCTCATGGGGGTATCTCAGTATTTCCTTTATTATTTATAAAAGCACACCCTGGAGAGGATCTACAGTGGCTTGCAAAAGTATTCGGCCCCCTTGAAGTTTTCCACATTTTGTCACATTACTGCCACAAACATGCATCGATTTTATTGGAATTTCACATGAAAGACCAATACAAAGCAATATCAATAACTTTATCCCTGACCTGTCTGGAGTGATCTTTGGACTTCATGGTGTTGTTGCTCCCAAGATTCTCTTAGACAACCTCTGAGGCCGTCACAGAGCAGCTGTATTTGTACTGACAATAGATTACACACAGGTGCACTCCATTTAGTCGTTAACACTCATCAGGCAATGTCTATGGGCAAATGGCTGCACTCAGGCCAAAGGGGGCTGAATAATTACGCACACCCCACTTTGCAGTTATTTATTTGTAAAAAAATGTTTGGAATCATGTATGATTTTAGTTCCACTTCTCACGTGTACACCACTTTGTGTTGGTCTTTCAAGTGGAATTCCAATAAAATTGATTCATGTTTGTGGCAGTAATATGACAAAATGTGGAAAACTTCAAGGGGGCCGAATACTTTTGCAAGCCACTGTATATCATCATGCCAGTTAGTCTCCCTATTCGCTTGCATACTATTTTGACAGTTGGACTGAGCAACTGCCATTCATAGAATCCCCTGTGAGGAGCTGGACTAGTCCAAAACCTGACAGATCTGTCAGATTTTGTTCAATCTATTGTAAGTGACAGCAACATAGAAAAAAAATAAAATGTATTTATCGAATCCAGAGTCTTCTCTCTTCTTAGTTGAGCATCTGTCTTAAGGGTTGCTTAGTTTAAATAAATACCAGCGTGACTTATTCCACAAACGCATGATTCTCTGAGTAAACTGAATAATAATTTATACAGTTTAACCCCTTCCTAACATACTAATTTGCCCGCATAACAGCCACGCTTATGTTGCCCCTACACGATACAATAAAAATGTTCGATTTTCCCGTTTATTCGATCTAAAGATCGAATCTAATGAAAGTTAAAAATATTTTTTTCCGATCAAGAAATTCGAACGATTATCCCGTTTTTTCACGCAAAATCTGATCAGACATGCTGGAAAAAATCTTTATATTCGATCTAACGGAATAATCGAACTAAATTATCTAATCGGAAAAAAAATGAAAAATTGTACCATGTATGGCCACCTTTAGATAGTGGTACTGTAAAGATGATTGAAGTTTATGAGCGACAATGGTAAACTTAAGCTGCCCATACACCTAACGATTTTGCCGCCGATATACAGCAGATTCGATCACTGTGATCGAATCTGCTGTGAAATCGCTGCGCAAACGCTGACAGAACGATCGATTTCCGTCCGAAATCAATCATTCCCGTCGATCCGTCCGTGCAGAAGATTTCCCTCGATCGGCGGCGGGTCGGGAGTGCGTCGATAGCGGCGTTCAAATGCCCAACGACCGACGCTAGCGGCAATACATTACCTGCTCCGGCCGGTGCGACTCCCCCTCTGGTCCCGCAGCTTCTTCTCCACAGGGGGTTCCAGACCGGTTGCTGCTTCATTGAACTTCCTGTCCCGGCAGGAAGTTTAAACAGTAGAGCGCCCTCTACTGTTTAAACTTACCTGGCAGGAAGTTCAATGAAGCAGCAGCCAATCCGGAACCCCCTGTGGAGAAGAAGCTGCAGGGACAGAGGGGGAGTCACGCCGGCCGGAGCAGGTAATGTATGCGGGGGGGGGGGGGGGAGGGGGGGGGCGCGGTGGCGACTGCTCCACAGATTGTGATCGGTTTCAGGCTGAAATCGAATCACAATCTGTTTGCAGTAAAGGCAGCCATACGATCCCTCTCTGATCAGATTCGATCAGAGAGGGATCTATCTGTTGGTCGAATCTGATGGCAAATCGACCAGTGTATGGCTACCTTAACTCCAGTTTGCCTAGTACAGAGTGTGAAAACATTTATAATAGCCATACATCTGTCGATGATGGGCAGATTCGACAAAGAGACAAATCTCTCTGACCAAATCTGATTAGAGAGAGATCTGTCAGCTGCCTATACACTGCAGGCTGATTTTCCATCAATTTCAGCATGGCACATTTGCAATGTTCTCCCCAGAAATTTTTTCCAGCCGGGTGGCATGAAAAAGTAGTCGGGTGGGGAGAGATGAGAGAATGCAGGGCTGGAGCTTCTCTGCACAACTCTACTTATAGCAGAGGATAAGGAGGGCCGATGACAGCCGGGTGCTCACCAAAACTAGCCGGGTGAACCACCCGGATAAAAGAGCCTAGGGAGAACACTGCATTTTACATTGGGACGGACAGCGCCAAGGGCTTTGTTGCGTTTGTTGCGATATCGCTCGCCATTACCACCGCGCACCCGATCGAACAACTCAGCCCTACATCTTACAGTATGTCAGATCAAACAACATGACCAATTTCGGCCCGAAAATTGGTTGCACTGTCGGTCGGGCGTACACTTTTCATCTGATTCCGATTATATTAATGCAAACGGTTGGTCGATCGGCCGCCAAGTCGCCTGATGTATGACCATCTTTACTGTACTTTTACACTGGTGCATTGCGGTGTGGAGCGTCAGACAATATAAACGCATTGCTATCGCAATGGTTAATTCACATCGGCACGTTAGCAGTGCAGTGCGGCAGAATCTGTTGGCATAATGCGAAGCGTGCGGTGCGGCAGTATCTGTTGGCATAGCGCGAGGTGTGTGGTGCAGTGCTGCATAACGTAAGTGTTAACAGTTGCAGTAAAGCATGCTTTTTATGAAGTTTATGACTCCCTGAGCCTGTATTGCAGCGCTGCTGAACGAGATGGGTGCTGGGTGGTGCCGCTAGTAGTAAAATATTTGTCATTTAGATTTTACTAGGCACTACCCGGTTATCTATTTTCACTTGAACCCTCTGCTGTAGATGCCTAACCAGTAGTGAAGCTAGAGATTATGGGCCCCATAGCATAACTCTCATGGGGCCCTCAGATGTAGGCACTCTTGAGCAATGCCGCCTGTCCCTACCCTATGGATATGAACTGATTGGGCAATTTACATTCTCGTGCAATCTACACTCTACAATATGCTGGATACACACCATGCGTTTCCGCGTTCGATGCGTCCGTCGATACGCATCGATTCAATTATTTCCGACATGTCTGATTCAAGCTTCGATGGATCGTTAGGTCGATTTGCCATACTTTACATGGCAATCGACCTAAAAATCATCGAAATGCGTTCGGAAATGCTCGGAAATAACCGAATCGACGCGTATCGACGGACGCATTCGACGCGGAAACGCATGGTGTGTATCCAGCATTAGTCCATGGGCACTGAGACAAAGACAGTGGGTGGTGGAACACAAGCAGGTAATTAGTGAATACATCAAGTACCATCTGGGCGCCCTCTGCTCCTGCGCCCGTGTCTAATCCCCCCATCCCCCAACTAATGCCCTACACTACCCCCCCCCCCCCCAAGTGCCTAAATAGAACTTCCCCACTTAATGTCCAACCTTAACCCCCTGGTAAGTGCCTAATTACAACCCACCCACCTAATGCCCAACCCTAATCCCCATAAGTGATTAAATACAACCCCCCAACTAATTCCCAACCCTAAATAGAGCCTAAATAGAGCCTCCCATCTAATGCTTAACACTAACCCCTCATAAGTGCCGAAATAGAATCCCCCAACTAATACCCAACCCTAACTGCCCTGTAAGTGCCTTAATAGAACCCCCTCTCCTAATGCCCAACGCAACCCCCCCCCCATGTGCCTAAATAGAACCCCCCCCCCCCCCCATTTTACTGCAAGGGACAAGGGTGATTGCTCAATTCTGATTCTTCTTGACTTGTCTGCAGCATTTGATACTGTGGATCATGAAATACTAATCCAGCGACTGAAGAATTACTGTGGCCTAATGGGGTACTGTTCTTAGCTGGTTTCAGACCTTCCTATCTGCAGGACACAGCAAGTATGTCTGGGCACACACTACTCTAATCCAGTGCCACTTCCCTATGGAGTTCCACAGGGTTCTGTACTATCACCATTACTCTTTGCAGCCTATATGCTCCCACTGGGCAAAATAATCCAGAACTATGGCCTAGGATACCATGGTTATGCAGATGACACACAACTGTATCTGTCCTTCAAGCCTGGGACCCAAGACCCATCAGCATCCATAAATGCGTGTCTAGTGGATTTACAAAATTGGATGAACACCAGCTGGCTGAGGCTGAACTCTGACAAAACAGAGGTGTTGGTGGTGGGCACGCCACACATGATGGATTAAGTTCAAAACGCTCGCCACCTCAAACTAGCAATTGGGGGAGATACTGTACAGTATAAAGACTGTGCGAAACCTTGGGGTGATCCTGGATGGAAATCTAAAACCCAGACAGCAGGTATCAGCTGTCGTCAAGTCTTCCTTCTTCCATCTAAGAAATATAGCGAGAATAAAACACCTTATCCCAGCTGAAGACCTACCTGCCCTGGTTCACGCATTTGTATCCTCCCGCCTTGACTACTGCAACGCCCTGTTCATCGGATCTACAGAAAAGGCTCTGCGCCCCTTACAGCTAGTACAGAATGCTGCAGCCAGACTCCTAGCCAATGCCCCCCGCAGCTCACACATCACCCCAGTACTGCAAACTCTTCACTGGTTGCCAGTAAAATTGAGAATCAATTTTAAGATCTGCCTGCTGACATTCAAGGCTTTACAGTACACCACATGGGACCAAAATACATCGCGGATCTATTGGAACGTTATGCCCCTCCACGCACCCTCCGCTCTGCCAACAAGATGAATCTGGTTATTCCGAGGACACACTTAACATTTGGTGCTCGGGCCTTTTCCTACGCAGCCCCTACTCTATGGAACTCACTTCCACAATCAGTACGAGAGGCTCCCTCTCTGGACAGCTTTAAAAAAAGGCTAAACACTCACCTTCTTCCCGAGCCTTTGAGACTGCATAATGCAGGGTCACAGTGCTTTGAGTCCCCAGGGAGAAAAGCGCTATAAAAATATTATTGTTATTTGTTATCTAATGTCCAACGCTAACCCCATGTGTACCTAAATAGAACACCTAAATGCATAACCCTCCTAGTAAATGCCTAAGACTAGCCTCATAACATCATGTAGTAACCGATCAGCTACTAGCTGCATCGTGTGTCCCAACTGACCGGATCAGTGACTCCCTGCATATGTCGCACCGGATGCATAAAGAAAACAAAAGTCTTAAAACAGAAGGTATGTGCGATAATTCAGGTTTGTTTTGCAAATGATCAAGGAAAGTATTTGGCATTGCTTCGCGTCGATTGGCAGGCGTGCCAGGCTTTGACCCCTGCAGGGGACACGGACGCAGTTAGCCGATACAAAATGAGACGACGGCATAGAGCATGGCGTCAGTAGAAGATCGTACTGACAGCTGTCCATTTATCTGAATAGGCAGCACTTACGCTGGGAATACACAATTCAATTTTTCAGCAGATTTACTGTCCGATCGATTTTCCTATCGACTTTACAATCAATTTTCCGATCAATTTCCATTCACTTCTATGGTAAATCGATCATAAAAACGATCGAAAATCAGATCGGACATGTTGGAAATTATCTATCGAACCATCTATCTGCCACAAAATCTCATGGTGTATTCCCAGCCTAAGACGACGAATGCCGCAGCAGACATTAAACACCATTTTAGCGCCTGTCTGAACCGGCCCTAAATATGTCTAGGTAAGTAAAAGAGATTCTTATATAAATAGCAAGATAAAGAATGGTAGTGAAGTAGTTAAAGAAACTCAAATTTAAAATTCTAAGCAAACAACATCCAGTTTAAACACAACTAGTAGCAAACTAGCAATCAGCTTATCTGATTTTAATTAACTGAAGTTCCATTTATGGAAATGAAGTTAAGGAATGAATATGTATCTGCCGTCTGCGCTGTGAATGGGGCTTTGTGCCGAATCCTGCGTAGAATGACCTACAACACCTTTTTTTATGGGGCCCATTTACTGGTCGGTTTCAGCCATCGATCGTTCGATTCTATTGAATCGGTCGATCGATCGGGAATATATTCTATCAAATCGATCGATTGATTTGCAGCCGATTTCGATCAATTTGATCTATCTGACAGGGTGGAAAATCTAGGTCGATCTGCTACTGGCTGATGGCCTCAATTCACTAAGATCATGCTGGAGATAATAAGGCAAGAGAAAACTTACCTCCACATAAGAGAGAGTTATCTTACCTCTTCATTCCTTAAGTTACCTCCCCTGTAGTTAATTTACCTCCTCTGTAGTTAATTTACCTCCTCTGTAGTTATTTTCACACGCAGCTAATTAACAGCTTGTCTTTAACTCTGGAGTTAATTTAAGGATTGGAGAGTTAATTTAAAGACAGAAGAGTTAACTTTAGGTTTGCCTGAGGTAAAATGTTTCCTGAATACTACATGCCTTATCACCATGGTAACAACTCTAGAAGAGTTATTGAAGACAGGAGATAAGTTTAGTGAATTGAGGCCTACATGCCTCATCACCATGGTAACAACTCTAGAAGAGTTATTAAAGACAGGAGATACGTTTAGTGAATTGAGGCCTATATAGAGTTGCATTGGATCTAATGGTCCAATAATGCATTTAGATTGATTTCCAATAGATTTCATTCCGAAATCTAGTGAATATGAGAAAAAGAAAGACTGGCACTAGATAGTGATGAGTGATTGCCAATGCAGGATTACGTACAGCAATAGTGTGCTCTCAGGAACAAAGGACTTGTCAATGGCTCTTCACCCCCACTGTAACCCAGATGTCTGTCTGCGGTGATTAAAGGTACGCAAATCGCAATCTTAAGCAGGCCATACACTTGTTAGATTAGCAGCAGATAGATCATCAGATAGATTTCTGATCTATCTGATGTGTTTAGGAACATTTTTTTACTAGGAACAGATTTCCAATAGATTTCAGTATGAAATCTATTGAAAATCGATCTGATGGCAAAATGTTAAGCAAACCCAACAGATCGACCTAGATTTTCCAGCATGTCAGATCGATTGAAATCGATCTAAATCGGCCACAAATCGGTCGATTGGTCAATCGATTTTGATCGATCGGCCGCTAATTGGCTCAGTGTATGGGCACCTTTAGTGCCTCTTTCTCCTCTGTTCAGTCATTCTGAAATCTATTGGAAATCTGTTCCTAGTCTGTGGCACACATCAGATAGATTCCTGCCAGAATCGACTTGACAGGCATCTGCCAGAAATCTATCTGATGGTCAAATCTGCTGAAAATCTAAGTGTATGGCCACCTTTAGAGTTTAGAGTATTTTCTTTGCACTGCTGTTGGGCAGGGATCACACTTGCACTCTTTCAAATCTACACATTTTTACCCACCCACTTTTTTAAGCATTTGTGCCTTTCCTTAGTTTAAATGCTCAGAAATATGGTACATTCGCATCTGTGGGGACGCATTGAGCGCAAAATGAAAGAGCAGCAAGCTGTCAGTTCTTAAAAGTCTGCTTTATCAGCAGGCCTGAAGTGAGCATCATCTCCTGGCCGCGGCTGCTGTACATAGCCTGGCGGGAGCTAGGACATCCAGGACATTCAATGGAGTAGCCAGCATTAACAATTAGTAACATTGATTAATTTTATTAATATTGAATTATAAAGCACCAATAGATTCTATGGCGCTATTCAAAGTAATGAGCTGAAATCATGAAGTATGGAATTTTTATACCTGCTTCCTGCACACAGAAGTGTTTCTCAGCCACACAGGAGTCTTATCAGCACTAATTAGTTATCAACAGTGGGTATCAGTTGAACTGTAGTCCCACTGCAGAGGAAGTGCATGACTAATGCCGGGAATACACGGCTCGATATTGAGCCATTAAGATGGCTCGATAGATAATTTCCGACATGTCCGATCTCCCGCCCGATCATTTCGCCGCTCGATTCCGGAGTGAAGTGAATAAGATAAGAAAAACGAGCGGAAGATAAGAGCATTGACTGCGGAATCGAGCAGCTAAATGATCGAGCGGGAAAATAGAGCTGTGTATGCCCAGCATAAGGCCTGGTACACACGACAAGATTTTCTGGCAGATTTACTGCCAGATTGATTATTTTCAACATGTCCGATCTGATTTCCAGGCGATTTTCCATCAAAGTAAACAGAAAATCGATCGGACATGTTGGAAAAATTCAATCTCATCATGTGTACCAGGTATTATGCCTGGTTCACACCATGCAATTTCCTAGCAGATCGATGGGTCGAATCGATCATTTCCAACACATTTGATCTGGTTTCTGATCGCTTTTCTGATCACTTCTGTACAAAATCAATCAGAAAAAAAAAACTACTGGAAATCAGATCGGACCTGTCGAAAATTATCGATTTGACCTGTCGATCTGATGGGAAATTGTATGGAGTGAACCAGGCATAAAGTCACCTGAGGCAGCTGATAACAACCTCAGGTGTGTGTACAGATGAACCCGACCGCCAATCCGTAAGCGATCTGCCTTACGGATCACCTTGGCCGAGTGACAGACAGCTGCTATGGCTGCTAGAGAGGGGGTCCAGGAGACCGGCTGGGAGTGGAGCTGGGGTAAGGGACACATAGGCTTCCAAGGGCTGAAAGGGACTACGAGCACCTCTCATGGGCATGCCTTTAAGCCAGACTACTTCCAACAAAGTCGTGCTATGACCCCTCTGGAGGAGGCTCTTGCAATGGCCATGCATGTCACTTCCTCTTCCTGCTTCATTCAGTGATGCACTTCTCTAACTGAGAGGACAGGGGTGACCCGGAAGTTATAACATAGCCAAGATGGCAGCCGCGATTTTTAAAACTATTTGGTGTAGAACGGTGATTCATGCATCAAATGAAAGAGGAGAGCACAAGCTACAGAAAGGTATGCATCTTTAAGTACTTTGCTGTACTGGTCGGAGTCTTAAAGGCATACCCATGAGAGGTGCTCAGAGTCCCTTGAAGGAAGCCCCAAGTAAATAAATCTGATTATTATTATATATTCTTTTTTAATTTACCAGATGTAGCCTTTAACCAGCATCCAGCCTCACACAAGTGTTACATTTTTCCCCAATTATGAAAACAAATTATTGATAAAATTGCTCAGGTCTCTAAATCAAGAAATTGACAATCTATCCTACACCATTCAATTTATAAAAATGTTCTGTACAACCAATAGTTTTTAATCGAACCAACAACAAAAAAAAACGGATCATATTATAGTACGGTTTGTGGCCACTTTAAGGCTGGTTTCACAGTGGGACGTTGCGTTTCAGGGGACGTTATGGTCGCATAACGTGCCCCTAACGCAACGCCTGGTGCTCTCTGATGTGGACGTCAGAGTGAGCCGCGTTGTGCAGCTCACTCTGGCGTCCTGGATGCCGTGATGCGTACTCTTGGATGCATGCGGCATCACGTGGTCCCGCCCGGCCAGTCGCCGCACAGAGCGGCCGCTCCAGGAAGTAAACACTGCACGTCACTGAGTGCAGTGAATATTAATTAGCCATGTGCCCGGCCGCTCTCCGCTCCTCCCCAACATTACTGAGCATGTGCAAGCAGTCTAACGCGGCTCTGCCGCTTATAAAGTACTGCATGCAGTACGTTCTGTTATGGCGCAGCGTTACTAAGTAACGCAACGTGGGCACTGTGAACAGCCCATTGATTTTTCATTGCTGTGCGGTGGGGTGCGTTACAGGCTGCTCTAACGTGCGCCTGTAACGTCTTACTGTGAAACCAGCCTAAAGCAGAAAAAAACCTAAAACATATGCCTTTATCATATACTATTAGTTTAAGGGCAATTGCTGTAGCGCTTTGAAATCTGCATACTTACTAAATGCCTTTATTAAATTATGAAAATGGGTTAAACAAGATGAGCAAAGATAAAACATAAAAAATAAATGTATTTATAAATACACATCTCGATGTTGTTCGGCATTTACAAATCTACTCCTATAGGTAAGAAAAGGTAATAAAAATACACAGTTTCCTGCACCTTATGATTCACACTCAGATTGCAAAACACATTCATTATTTTGCAGCGCCAATTTCTTGGCCATTTTGAGACTCTTGTTCAAGAGAACAAGAATTGCAGTGCGTTGCTGCATGTGAACGCCTTTGCGATTTATACAAATCGCAAACACTACAGTGAGAATGGTCCCATAGGACTACATTAGGCCCCATTCACACAGAAGCGTTTAACTAGCGACTTCAGCGGTGGTGGCCATCGCTAGTATTTTAAAAAGCCCAGCTGCAATATAAAGTGTATGGCAGTGTTCTCAGTGTAGCGATCGGCAACAATTAGCTATAATCGCAAACGCGGTGCATGCATTTTTTTTTTTGCAATTTTGGATTTCAAGGCCCCATTTACACTTGAGAGCTTTTCGAGCGAATGATCGCTGGTGATCACGAATGTTTGAAAAGCGCTTGTGTAATTTGTAGTATATGGCAGTGATCTTACCGCAGTGATCGCCAGTGATTCACAGAAATCAGAAACACAGTGCATGCATTGCTTTTCCGCGATTTTAGTTCAAATCTTAAAAAAAAAAAAATCACACAAAAATCGTGTTCAAGGAAAAAAAAATCCCTCTGCAAAACGCTAGCGATTTTGCTAGTATTTTGAGATCCACAGTGTGAATGGGTCACAGAAAGAATGGCAAAACGCTCCAAAATCTTTTTTGGGGGAATAAATTCTTCCTAGTGTTTTGCAATTCACAGTTTGAATGGGGCCGGAAACCTGAGATGGCGGATTAGCAATATACATACCTGAGGCTTCTTCCAGCCTCTTCCAGCACCCTCCAGCCTGATCGCTTCCACGGCGTCCTCTTCTCCCTCTCTGTTTGCACTCAATTGGTCTCGGAAATACCTCTGGTCATGTCGCCTGGATCGTTCTGCGCAGTACTACTGAGCAAGCACAGAACACCCCCGTTGACGGAAGCGTGCCTGGCCGGACCGTGCATGCACCGACTGGAGGATTTTCTGCGGCCAGTTGCGGGTGAACGGAGAGGGAGAAGAGGATGCCATGGGAGCGATAAGGCCAGAGGGGGCTGGAGAAAGTCCCAGGTATGTATATTTTATTGCAGGGGCCCCATCTCAAGTACACTTTAAAGAAGTACTGTAGGGGGTTAGGGGGAAAAAAGAAATGAACTTACCTGGGGCTTCTAACAGGCCCCCGCAGAGGTCCTGTGCCTGCGCAGCTACTCACCAATGCTCCAGTCCCCTTCCGGAATTTGCGACTTTTAAGTCGGAAAACCACTGCACCTGCGCGGCCGCATACTTGCTTCCGCTGACGTCACCAGGAGTGTATTGCGCAGGCCCAGTACGGTCTATGCCTGCGCAGTACGCTCCTGGTGACATCAGCAGGAGCGAGGACACGACCACGCAGGAGCAATGGTTCTCAGACTTTAAAGTCGGAAATTCCAGAAGTGAACCGGAGGTTGGTGAGTGGCTGCGCGAGCACAGGACGTCTGTGGGGGACCATTAGAAGCCCCGGGTAAGTCCAACTCTTTTTTTCCCCCCTACAGTAGTCTTTTAAAGGAAACCTAAACTGAGAGGGATATGGATGTTTCCATTTAAACAATACCAGTTGCTTGTCACTCCTGCTGATCTCTTTGGCTGTAGCAGTGGCTGATTCACACACCCGAAACAAGCATGCAGCTAATCCAGTCTGACTTCAGTCAGAGCACCTGATCTGCATGCTTGTTGAGGGGCTGTGGCTAAAAGTATTAGAGACACAAGATCAGCAGGAGAGTTGGGCAACTGGTATAATTTTAAAAGGAAAAAGCCATATCCTTCTTAGTTTAGGTTCCCTTTAAGGCCCGGTTCACATCTGTTTTCTGAGCCAAAAGGATCCAGTGAGCAGATCTGGTCTCCGCTTCACCGGATCCGGATGGCTCAGTCCGTGGCCTGGTTCACATAGTAAAAACGGATCTGATCAATGATTGATCAGATCCGTTTTCACTCAGCAGATACATACCTAATCTTCCGTAGCAGCCGGCGGTAGAGGCTTCTTCAGCTGTGACTACACAGCGCGTCATGTGACTAGTCACATGGCGTGTCATGTACTCACATGACGCGTAAGAAGACGGAAGCCTCTACCGCCAGCTGCTACAGAAGATTGAGTATGTATAAACCCTCCCTCACCCACCCGCTTGGCTGCTGCACCCTCCCCATGCTAGATTCGCGTCAGCCCATGCCCCCATCCTCCGTGGAAGGGTCCGTATCTTCACTAGTGTGAAGAAACGTTCCGTTTTCCATTGCTGCTGCATTTTTTGTCCGGATCCGTTCCGTTAAGCAGAACGGTCCAGAAAATTAGGGCCTGCAGCAATTTTTAGATCCGGGGACCGGAACGTATCTGTACCAACGGACACATGTGAATGGATCCATAGGTTAACATTGGATCCTTTCACATCCGTTACGTTTGTACAGTATACGTTCCGGATATGTTCTGGAAAAAAAACGCTAATGTGAACCGGGCCTAAAGCACTTTTCTGATTGCCAGCGATCAGCAAAACGCTGAAACGCTCGTGAAAAGCGTTCCAGTCTGAACTAGGCCATACACACATCACCTTCAACATTGCTTTTCTGCATATAAACAAAAACAATGATACAGAACATAGAATACACAATCTTCATTCCTAAAAACTAGGTGCAAACACTGGAAAGCGAGGACAGTCAGCTACCAGGCAGCTCTTGTACCCTCCCTGGTGAGAG
Source organism: Hyperolius riggenbachi (assembly GCF_040937935.1). Taxonomy (NCBI): domain Eukaryota; kingdom Metazoa; phylum Chordata; class Amphibia; order Anura; family Hyperoliidae; genus Hyperolius; species Hyperolius riggenbachi. The sequence goes on along the minus strand of NC_090649.1, from coordinate 54,434,758 downwards.
ACTGGGGTACTAGAACTCAGCACATTAATAGATATGTATATAATAATATAAAGTATCATATTATATACTGTCTAAATCATTTATTTACAGTTTGATCTCCTCACCAGCTTCATTGTTACTGCTGCACACTACACACATCCAGCAACCGGGATCCCTTCCTGGGAACGCAAAGCCTGCTGGGAGTCGTAGTTCCGCAGCCGCGATACGTCATGTTGACGTCACTCTTCTCCTCCAGACACGCTCGAGTGTTTTTTTTTTTTTCTTCTTTTCCTCCCCTTCTCTCTCCTCTACAGTCTGTCCGCGAGGAGGGGCGCCCCGCCCCGTCTGCGCGCGCCGCTCTCTGGGAGATGTAGTTCCGACTCCGCGCTCCCCGGGGAGAAGCCGGCGGTGTCGGGAACTACAACTCCCAGAGTTCCCCCCGCGGGGCCGCTCGGCAGGGGGGTGGGGGGGAGTGAATGCTACGCGGTGGCTGAGTGTCAACATGGCGGCGGGGAGACAGACAAAGACGAGTCAGGCTGCTGCTGGGATGTGAGCGGCGGGGTCGGGGGGGATAAAGGCTGATTAGCTGGGCGCGGAGGGCGGCCATTACCACCCGTGTTCTTCCACCTTCTCCCCGGGAGAGGCCCGCCAGGAGGCTGGAGCCGCTGCTACACAGGTGAGCTGCCTGATGCCTGCCCTGTGACTGGCTGCCTGACTGACCGACCTGTCTGACTGTCCCCCCTCACTGACTGCCTGTCCCTGACTGGCTGACCGACCCCGGCGCGCGCCGCTCGGCTGTCCTATCCCGTCCCCGACTGACTGCCTGTCCTGAGCCCCCCTCACTGACTGACCTGCCTGCTGTCTCCCAGGTGAGAACTTTACCTCACGCGGCCACCGCTCTGTCACTCGCTGACCCTGCCTGGCTGTCCTCCCTGTCACTGGCACAGGTGAGCCTCCTGCACATCTGTCCTTCCTCACTGACTGCTGCAAGTTTCCCCTCACTGACTGCTAGAAGAGGGTGCCCATCACAGACCCACAGCTCTCCTCCTGCACAGGAACTTCATGCACAACACTGGCTGACCGACCTCTCCTGCACCTCTCACTGACTGACCTCCTCTGCAGCCTCCATTACCTCTCTTACCTCCTATAGTGCAGCCTCCACACACTGACTGACCTCCACTGCAGCCTCCATTACCTCACTGACCTCCCATACTGCAGCTCTCACTGACTGATCTCCCCTCCACTGCAGCTCTCACTGACTGACCTCCTCTGCAGCCTCCATTACCTCACTTACCTCCTATAGGGCCGCCTCCATTTCCTCACTGACCTCCCATACTGCAGCCTCCACACACTGACTGACCTCCCATACTGCAGCCTCCACACACTGACTGACCTCCCATACTGCAGCCTCCACACACTGACTGACCTCTCCTCCACTGCAGCTCGCACTGACTGACCTCCTCTGCAGCCTCCATTACCTCACTGACCTCCCATACTGCAGCCCCACACACTGACTGACCTCTCTTGCACTACAGCTGTCACTGACTGACCCCCTTTGACCTCCTCTGCAGCCTCCATTACCTTACTGACCTCTTCTACTGCAGCCTCCATTACCTTACTGACCTCTTCTACTGCAGCCTCCATTACCTTACTGACCTCTTCTACTGCAGCCTCCATTCACTTGACAGACTGACCTCCTCTGCAGCTTCCATTACCTTACTGTCCTCCATTGCAGCCTTCATTCTCAGTACCTGACTATCTTCACCCCAGCCTCCATTCACTGACTGCCAGCATAGTTTCCTTTGACAGACTCTTCTCCACTGCAACTCCCATTCAGTAACTGACCACCTGACATGCTTCTCTACAGCCTCCATTTACTGACCACCTGACATGCTTCTCTACAGCCTCCATTTACTGACCACCTGACATGCTCCACTACAGCCTCCATTTGCTGACTGACCACCTGACATGCTCCACTGCAGCCTCCATTTGCTGACTGACCACCTGACATGCTCCTCTGCAGCCTCCATTTAAAGACTGACCACCTAATCTGCCTCCACTGCAGCCTCCATCCACTGACAGACCACCTGACATGCTGTGCTGCAGCCTCAATATACTGACTGACCACCTGACATGCTCCCCTGCAGCCTCCATTCATTGACTTACCACCTCACATGCTCCATTCACTGACTACCAGACTCCTTCCTCTGCAGCCTCCATTCACTGACTGCTTGGTTTTTCATGCTGGGCTCCTTTCACTGGCTGAACACTTGAACTTCACTTGAACTCTGTGACCACCTGACCTCCATTCACCGACTGACCACCTGACATGCTCCATTCACTGACTACCTGACCCCCCCCCCTCCCCTCTGCAGCCTCTGTTCACTAACTGACCACCTGACCTCCATTCATGGACTGCCTGACTCTTCACCCTGGTCTACTTTCACTGACTGACCACTTGAACTCTCACTGACCATCTGTCACTGTCTGACATGACCACTTGATCTCACCTAGCCACTGCCTGCTCTTCTCACTGACTTGCTACATGAACTTCACCTGGTACAACCTTTGCCTGACCTCCTTACTGACTGACCTCCTTAGCGTCACCTGTTGCAGTCACTATCGGAGTTCCTCACTCCAGCTCCTTCTCACTGGCTGGTTATGTGAATTTGCTCAAACACATTCTGTCTGCCAGATATCCCATTATTGGCATTTTCTCAGTGACTGATCACCTGAGCAACACCATGCATGCCAGGGCCTCATTACTGGCCATCCTCATGCCATTACGGACTATCCTTCAGCACACCAGTATTGCTGCTTGATCCTCATAGCTTACCCTGTTTGACTGTGCTGGGATACTACTGGCTGATATCACTGTAGCCAGATCTCACCAGATGAGTGTTTCATACACAAAGACACTTGACACTGGCTGATCCCCTCAGAGGACCTCTCCCTGGCTGACCGCTTGAACTTTTTTTTTGTACATGCTGACTACTGCCTGACCTCACTGACCACATGCATGTTGCTGCTTTATGGTTGATTTGATTAGCTGCTAGGCTATCAGCAGTTGTTCCTGTTTTTTACACCCCCTCTTCCCTTAAAAAAAAAAACACATTTTCAGACTTGACAACCATGACATTGCGTGACACTCTCCCAAGTTGCCACTGATTCACTAATATGACTGGTACATGATGCTAACTTGGAAGAAGCTTGCCTTCCCTGTTTGACTTCATGTGTATGGAGACAACCTATCCTTATTGTCTTTTTGTATTAATTAAGATGTTACCAGAAAGTTGCCGCTCTTTTGTGATTTGTGGTGTTCTGTACTTGCTTGATTGCAGTTACAACCGGTCTATAAAGATACACACTATCCTTTTGTCTTTTTATATTTATTATGATGTTACCTGAAAGTGGTCTCTTTTTTTTGGGGGGGGGGGGGGGGGATTTGTGGTATTTTGTACTTGATTGCAGTTATTACAACCGACCTATAAGGCTCAACCTATCCTTATTGTCTTTTTGTATTAATTAAGATGTTACCAGAAAGTTGTCTCTTTTGTGATTTATGGTATTCTGTACTTTTTATGACTTGATTGCTTTTTGTACACGGCTGCTTCCCCCCCTGTGTGTTTTTGAAGGCTTCTGACACGTTCGATAAGATTATGTATCATTCTTATTGCTGTGTTTTTTGCCCGGCTTTTGCCTCCTGGGTGTGCTGGAAGACTCCTGACTCCTCGTTACTACTCCTGTTATTGTTATTTAGGAGTGCACTTCTCTGCTTCTCTGTCTGAGCACTTCTGACAGCCTTGTCACACTGTCTGGAGACTACACCCATTATTAGTGGTAGTAGTAACCAGCGCTCAGCTTTGCCCTGTCATCGCAGACTTGACGGTGTCATTACCGTCAAATCAGCATCCTACGCGTACTTATTGCATTTATTTTTTACTGTGCACGATAACTATACACAGGATATTATTTAGACATCAATGCCAATCTGTGTCGCAAGTATATGCATTGAATTATTATTACATTCTCAGTCTTGTGTGCCTGTAGACTTATTATTGCTGTGATTAAATGCCAGTCAGTTGTGAGGTGAAAGTTTATTCCTTTGTGTTTAGTCTCAGTTTATCATTGTAATTATTATTGCTTTTATTTATCATAAAGAAGAAAATTAGCATTCTATATGTTAATGTGCAAAAAATGTGTCCCCTAAACACTGTACAAATACCTAAAGTTCATTGAGAGAGCAGTCTTGTTTGCAATGTCAGTCTTTTCATTGGTATCTCAGACCCACACATCTACCGTAATCTGGATCAATAATGCAGTTAGTTGTGTTGAAAGGACAACTGAAGTGAGAAGAATGTGGAGGCTGCCATATTTATTTCCTTTTAAACAATACCAGTTGCCTGGCAGCCCTGCTGATTTATTTGGCTTCAGTAGTGCCTGATGTACACCAGAAACAAGCATGCAGCTTTAATCTTGTCAGTTCTGACAGTATTTGTCAGAAACGCCTGATTTGCATATGCTTGTTTCTATGGATGAAAGTATTAGTCAGAGCATCAGCTGGACAACCAGGCAACTGGTATTGCTTAAAAGGAAATAAACATGGCAGCCTCCTTATACCGGTAGCTCTCACCTCAGGTTCACTTGAAGCAGGGCCAGCGATACAGAAAGAGTTAAAAGGAAAGGATCAACACAGTATCCAGGCAAGTACTGGTAGGTTATTTTATTAGTACATCTCACTAAATATTGCTCCTTACTTTTGAGTTTTTCTCTTAATTTTTGTCCAGTGTAACTTTTTCCAAAGTAAATCCCCTACTGGCTCCTGGATGGGTCAGACTTGCTTATGGATCCCCTGTTAATTTGTACACCTATAGAGTTTATTTATTTTGCTGCTACTGGACTTGTATTTGTCCAGCTTATACAACTATACAGTTTCACTGCCCTTATTAAGTTCATACTGTAGTTGCTCATGCATCACATGAGTGTATCATGCATTCTGTAGTTTGATCAGCCTATACGGCGACTGAAGTGTTAATTTGGCGTATGCTATTTTGCAGCCTGCTACTGGATATGGTCTGCTGTCTCATTAGTTATTAGCTGGTTACTGTTGCCCCAGGAACACAATTTATAGAAATAAACAGTTGCCAACATATACATCTATACTATTGCATTTCTGCATTGCTAGGGAGTATGGCGATGTGCGTTTACTATATATTTTGAACTACACATTTACGATCCATGCCTAGGAAATGTTCTTGCATTTAAAATACAGTTTGACATTTTGACTCTCTTATTTAGTCAGAGGAGCGAATTTTAATTTTTTTTTTTCCTGCGTGGGTCAGTTAGTTTTGTTCGCTCTGTGGTAGTTATGCATTTCTTATATGTACTACTGTCACACTGTCAGTGAAACATTACCATGTATGTAAGTTCTCATTGACCGAGCAGGTATGCAGTAAGTATAGCGTTGCTCCTGCTGTAACTTGAAGTGTGCATTAACTTTGTGTCAGTCTGTCAGCTGCAGGATTTGCTTGTCGTGCAAAGGGAAGGCAGGGGCGGTTTTGTGTCATACTCACTGAGCGTAGGTTTATCACCTGATATTTACACGCTCCTAACTTCAATAAGGATTTGACTTTTTTTTTTTTGGGATGTAATTACTGTTGTATATACATTTTTTATTTTTTATTTTTTGGTGTTTGTCTAAAGATACGCGTGCACCAGTTCTACCAGTTTATCCCTGGAAGATTTGATTACTGGAATCTACTTGGAATCAATAGTTTTGATTGACTAGTCTAAACTTTCGATTGAACTCAAAAGAAAATTTCTATCAGTTGGGAATGGGACAGGAGCGGTAGTCTATATCGAATATTGAGCAGTATTGTATCAAATATTGCAACGCTTCTGTTCAATTTTTTTTGTTTTCCATTAGGTTTCCTGCTAGAATGAATCAATTGAAAATCGATGTTCTGTGTGTGCAACAGGGCTGTCGAGTCGAGCAATTTTGGGTACCTGGATTCGGAGTCGGTGGTTTCATAAACTGAAGAGTCAGTTGGGTGATTTCTGTACTGACTCCACAGCTCCGGTGCTCAAGGAATCAATCACAATCCAACCACATTCTGATCAGAGAGTTATCGGTCTGATATACACATCTGCTCATATTTGAGCTCTACATGGCTAGCTTTACTTCTGCAAGGTCCTCTTCTCTTTGAAATGCATTATGTTCCCTTCAGGCCTCTTTCACACTGGCACACAGCATCGCATAGTTCAGTGCTCAGTCGCAGAATAATTCTGCATGTCCTCTTATTGCCCATACAATGCTTTGGGCCTGTTCAAGGGACTGCATTGTAACTGATTGCGTATTGTAACTCGCTGCATGCAGGCTTTGCATTAAAGTGGACATGAACTCAGAACTCCTCTCTGCTATAAAAGATGCACAACAGCAAAATGACCTTTAAAGAAAAAATATTTTTTTGTTACAGCTGATCCAAATACTGCAGTAAATCTGCAGTGCTTTTACTTCCTGCTTTCATGGAAGCAGACATACTGTTAACATCCTGTGCTTTCAAATGAGCTTATCTGCCGTGGCAGTCAGGTGACATGGGAGAGATCAAATTACAGTTGTGATTAGACACAGATGAGGGGGAATTAGACAGGCTAAACTCTCTAAATACATACAGAGTGCATTTCTCTGTTTTCCTTCTGTCCTGTGCAAGTTCAGGTCAAGGCAATGTCCAGTCTCCAATGCATTTCACACTCATGCGCTATGCAACTGACCACTGTGAGTCCAGCCTGAATGTAGGCATTGCCTGTAAAGTGCTGTCACACTTTTTTTTTTTTTTTCCTTCCTCTGATTTAGACCAGGTCTGTTTTTACAGTTCCAGATATTGATGTATTTGAGGAGTGTGTTTTCCAGTAAAGTATCAGTCTGAGTGTCAGTCATGTCTTGCAGTAATCTTTACTGAAATTTGTGCTTCTTATGATGATGCCGTGAATGGCGTAAGATCATTTCTATTGCTGCAATAAGAAATTGACATTTCTAGCACATACCTGCTTGCAGGTATCGTCTCGGTTTGCAGCTGTTTGTCATTTTTATGTTGTCATCTTGCGGCATAACTGTTTGGGAAGCTTAGACTAATCTCGGTCTTTTGATTCCAAAATGGCTGAATGATGCTTATTTTTTTACTTCTTATTGTACAAATTCCAAATTCCAATGTTTACTGTGCATTGTTTTTTTTTTTTTTTTTCTTTTTATTTTTTTTTTAGGCTGCAACTTTTTTCCTTCAGATATTAAAGAGGAACTTTAACCAAGGATTAAACTTCATCCCAATCAGTAGCCGATACCCCCTTTCCCACGTGAAATCTTTACCTTTTTCTCAGATGGTGCATCGGGGGGATCTTTGTGCCTGATATTGCGGGGAAACCCCTTCCACAGTGTCCTGCATGGTCCTGACAGCTTTCTGTCTGTGAACCTTGTTGTATTGTGGGAAAGAATGGCTGTTTCCAACTGCCAAGCAAGCAATATCTCCCTCTGTGCATAGAACTCTCAGAAACAAACATTCCGCAGAGATCACCTGGCAGAAGTAAAGCTATCACCACCTGCAGTGTTCTCCCCAGGCCCGTTTAGCCAGGTGCTCTACCCAGCTAGTTTTGGTGAGCACACGGCTGTCATCTGCTTACAGCAAAGGAGTTGGTAAGCTGAGTCGTGCAGAGAAGCCCTGCATTCTCTCATCTCGCCCCACCCGGCTACTTTTTCATGCCACCTGGCTGGAAAAAATTTCTGAGGAGAACACTGACCTATGATATTAAAAATGTAAATCAGGGAGAGAAAAGATTTTACAATGGACAAACACCGACTAAATAATCTATAAATGAATGTTGTAAAAAAAATAAGCAGTTTTTTTCCATTGTTATTGTTCATTGTTCTTTTCAATACAGTTTATCTTTAAAGTGAACCAGAGACGAGGCACCCTCATGTATTTTACCATATATATATATATATCAGTGGGGACGTTAGAGAAAACACCTACCTTGCTCTCTGTTTCATTCTTCACTGTTCAGCCTGCTTGTTATCAGCCGTGATAAAATCCCTGACTGAGCATTCACTCTGGCTTTGCTCAGGAGTCCTTATAGCTGAGTCTGTGTTCTCTGGGGTCTTTTCAAGCCCAAGCCTGCCCCCTTCTGACTCTGCTATAATGACTCAGCTATAATGATTCCTGAGCAAAGCCAGACTGAAGGCTCAAGTCAGGGATTTTATCAGGGCTGATAACAAGCAGGCTGAGCAGTAACAAATAAAACAGAGAGCAGGGTAGGTTTTTTCTCTAATGTTCCCACTGATATATATGGTAAAATACATGAGGGTGCTTTGTTTCTGGTTCACTTTAAAGGGACTTAGAGCTGTAAAATGACAAACATTTTATACATACCTGGGGCTTCCTCCAGCCCCATCAGCTCTGATTGCTCCCACGCTGACGTCCTCCGCTGTCTGCAGCTTCGGGAACTGGCTGCCGTCACTGAGGTCAGTCGAAGCCAGCCACGCAGGAGAAGTGCGCTTTTTGCGTACCTCTCCAGCAGCTGCTGGAGAGAGACGTAGAGGGCACACTTCTTATAACAGAGAAAACTCTGCTTAGTTATCTCCCTCCAGATGGCGCACAACATATCCCAGAAGTACTGAAGACACAAAATTCATGCTTAAGGACGGTTTTCCACTTGATGTGCATTGCTTCTGTCACACCGCAGAAAATGGCTTTTTTGTAGGCACCTGGGTTGCAGTGCGTAACCTTACAGAAGTGAGAGCCATTTTTAATTTCAGACTGTCCCGGGCCAAGAAAGTTGTGGAGAGCACATTTGGTCAACTTTCGGCAAGATGACGCGTGCTACACACTGCCATCAACCTTGATGTAGAAAATGCCGTTGTGGTCAAGACATGTTTTACACAATTTTCTTTAGGTCACTGAAGACCAACTAAGGCATGAAGATTTTGAAGGCCCAACCTTACCAACTATTTCCCCACGTGGTATTATTGAGGTGTTACTGGGCCGTGATCAGTTGGGCCACCATTTTATGTCACCAGAGGGCAGGATTCCTGCCCAAGATAACATGCATATCATTTACCACACTTACTTATTCATATTTACGTGCATGTAGTAATTTGTAAATTATGTGTGTCTAAGCTTATTAAAATATTTCACTTAATTGTCACAAGTTGATTACATAACAGGTATCAATCCTATGGACAGCCACCCGCTGGGGACTTCACCCTCATGCTGCACGCGTATATATGCGAGCATACATGTGGGCACACATACAACCCCCCCCCCCCCCCCTATAGCTGATAGAATTTGCACAGAAGAATATTATTAACAGAGTAATTGATTTATGGATATTCCCAAGGTTGGGCCTTTGTTTGCTGCTCTTGATTTCTGATAAATGTCAGGCCTTTTTCATAATTGCGAGCCTCTGCAACTTCCTATACCTGGTCGTTTTAACCTGTACTGTTATATTTGTCTTTTATCTTTTTATTATTGTTTATTGTTTGTTATTATTGTTTGTTTTATTTTATTATGTTTCAGTTACTCCTGCTTTTTATGTTTGCCTGAGGAAGCGGGCTTTGGACCCTCAAAACGCGTTGCATATGGTGTTTGTTTGGAGTACCTATTAAATTTGTTTATACCATACAAAATTGGTTGTGTAAATTGTTGGGTTGGCAAGTCCACTCTTGCCAACCACGTTTTTATGTGGTTTTAAAATTGTGGTCCTTTTTATTCTGCTGGTGCCTCTGTACTCCTCCTTATAAGTTGATTACATGTTCATGTAACTCCATACGTTAATTAGTACAAAAAAGACTGTGTATTGGCTATAATTTGTCTACATTGGTTCTATAGTAATCATTGTGTCTAGAGGCAGGCCATTTGCAGGGATGCTCTTCCGAGTTGCTACTAGACTCGTAGCTACTCTGATTCGAAATGTTATCCCCTGATCAAACTCATAACACATTGACGCCGTCGATATGACATATCGAATGCGTCATGGAGTTACGAACGCCAGTTTCTTCGCAAACCAACCAAACTGACAATTTTTGGTTTAAATACACTTTTTTTCTCCTTCTCCAAAGGGCTGGAGGAATCTTTTCATGGTCAGTTAATTAGCCTCCTGTGAAAAGATTCTCTGCCAGCACAGGGGACCCCCTGAGGGGTTTATAGCCCATCCATCACAGATAGGGCTGGCATAAATCGTAAATCCCCAAGTTTCTGGCAGAATGGTGTCTCTAACATTCTCACCTCCATACAGAACTAGCAAATGCCCAGATCTTATCAGTTTCTCTCTGGAAGCAGCTGACCTGCTGTGACCTCAGGAATCCCAATATTCATATGTTCTCCATCTTTCCGTCATAATTCCTGGCATAGCAGATCTCCCTGCCCATGAAATCTGCACAGGTTATGGGACTCCACAGGGCGCTGGTTCTGACAGGTTTCCGGACCAATCGGACTGCCAGATCTAGCGTAAGACTGTTTTAAAATAACCCTCTAATACCCCAGGGGTCTGATTCCCCAAGTTTGGTATCAACATTCTTGATAAATTCTGACAAACCTAAAAAATGTTATTAGATTTAACCTAACTTGTACGGTTTGCAGATGAGCACACTTATCATGATTCAGGTAAATTTGTGTCTCTATGAGAGGGGCAGAGATCTCCTATTCCAAAGAGGTGTGTGTGATCCACGCCCCCTAACCCCTCCTTGCTGGAATGGGGGCTATAACCAGACAGAGCCCAGAAAGCTCTGGGTCCTTTACCTTCAATCTGATGCCTAGTAACATCCTGGCAGCCCGCAGGGACACGGGCCAAAACCTCCATCTTTGAACTTTCTAACAAAGGCCTGTTGGCCGCATGGCAACCGCCATTTTGGGACTTTCGCCAAAGACTTGCGATTGCCGCATGGACTACCAATAACGGTATTTGAACTGTGTATATTCAGACATTCTGTTTCTCTTCCTCTCTTCTCTCTGTCCAATCAATCTGTTCTAAAATAAGCTGTGTGTATGTAGTTTAGAAATAAACTAACGATTTTATCGTTCAGTTGTGTGCCTGTTCTGGTCATCTGATTGCTGCTATAACGAATCTGCCCTCTGAAGAGTCATTCATACTACCGCATTGTTTTATGATTTGCTTATAAATTGTTGATTTGCTAGCTAGGTTGTAAATAACCGTTTCTTCCTTCTAGGATTAGCTAGTACCAGATTTCCTGTGCGAAATCGATAACTTCGTTTCTCGATTATAAATACAATTCGAGATTGCATCATATAGGGACCCAGTAACTTTTCTTTAACGTCACATTGCTCACAGTCTTTAAGCCGTCGGAAGTGATTATTCCCCGAACGGTGACTTGAGCGTGTTGAACGTGATTGGGCTGGCTACCATATTATGATAGCGTTGGAGACTGTCCGCTCCATACAGCCGTACAGTGGTGGCAGTGTATTTACCCGATTTCCAGCGCGAAATCGATATTTTTAGTTTACAGATTGTATATACAATCAAAATTGTACATGTATGGGCACCTCCAACCAATCTTAACCGTTTACTACGCACACAGTGAATTTGCCTCCAGCAATCTCTAGTGCATGAGACCTGCATGGCAACAGTGGCCTAGTATTACGGGATTGGTGAATGTCTGTCCCATTACATATTGTCGGCAGCTGCGTGACCAATCTTTATTGTCAGTCTGTTCACCGTACTTCCTGCGTATGCTAACGGGAGCAGATTAGACGGGATTGGCACGCTCTGTCGCCCTTTTCTTTCTTCCCTCTGACGATCCAGCCACCGGTCTTCGTTGTCCGTCTGCGCCCGTACTTCCTGCGTACGCTAACGGGAGCAGATCTCGACGGGATCGCGGGGCTGGATTGTCACCCACATTACTTATCCTTATCCTATAGTCTCCATCCGTCAGGAAATATCCAATCTTCAATCTTCACCTCCCACCTGCTCACAACCTACTCCTTCTCCACCCTATCCTCCCCTCACCTCCTTCACTCCTACTACCACTGAGGAGGTCAACCACCTACTGCAGACTTCCCATACCACTACCTCCCCCCTTGACCCTATCCCTTCTGATCTACTTCAGCCTCACTTCACGGATCTGGCCCCAGTCCTCACTACCATGTTTAACCTCTCCCTATCCACAGGCACCTTCCCCTCAGACTTCAAGCAGGCCACTGTACTGCCTCTGCTCAAGAAACCCTCCCTCGACCCCTCGCTACCCTCCAACTACCGCCCGATCTCCCTCCTCCCCTTCGCCTCAAAACTCCTTGAGCGTCTGGTTCACAAACGCCTGACCCAGTACCTCAATGCCAACTCATTACTAGACCCACTGCAATCTGGATTTCGGCCTGCCCACTCAACCGAAACGGCTCTCACCAAAGTGGTCAATGACCTTGCCTTAGCTAGAGCTGAAGGTAAATACACCATTCTCCTCCTCCTTGACCTTTCAGCAGCTTTTGATACAGTAGATCATCCCCTACTCCTCCAGTCCCTCCAATCCATGGGCATTCACGATCTCGCCCTGACCTGGCTTTCATCCTACCTCTCCAACCGCTCCTTCACGACCTCCTTCAATGAGTCCTCGTCCACCCCCAACCACCTCTCAGTGGGAGTCCCCCAAGGCTCGGTCCTTGGCCCCCTACTGTTCTCCCTATACACATCCTCCATTGGCAAGGTTATCTCCTCCATGGGTTTTAACTATCATCTGTATGCAGATGACACCCAAATCTATCTCCACACCCCTGACATATCCACCACTACCATGGACAAGGTCTCCTCCTGCCTATCTGCCATCTCCTCCTGGATGTCCGCTAGGTTCCTAAAACTAAATCTAGACAAAACGGAATTTATGATCTTCCCACCCCGGTCATCCCTGGACCTCCCAGATGTGCAAGTCACTGTTAACCACACTACTATTCACCCTACCTCTCAAGCCCGCTGTCTGGGTGTCACCCTGGACTCCGCACTCTCCTTCACTCCCCACATCCAAAACCTCACAAAGTCCTGCAACTTCCACCTTCGTAACATCTGTAAGATTCGCCCTTTCCTGACCCCTGCCACCACCAAACTCCTCATCCATGCCCTCATAATTTCCCGCCTCGACTACTGCAATGCCCTTCTGTCTGGGCTCCCTAAGACCCGAATAGCCCCACTGCAGTCCATCATGAATGCGGCTGCCAGAATTATCCACTCCTCCCATCGCTCCACCAGGGCGGCTCCCCTCCGTGAATCCCTCCACTGGCTTCATATCCAGTCCAGAATCAGATTCAAGATATTGTGTCTGACCTACAAATCCATCCACAAAACCTGTCCAACCTACATTTCTGATCTTACTCAGAGATACACACCAAGCCGCTCACTCCGCTCCTCCAATGAACTTCGCCTGACCGTCCCCCGCATCACCCAGTCCCATGCACGCCTCCAAGACTTCTCAAGAGCCGCTCCGACACTATGGAACTCCCTACCTCCACCCATTAGGGCAGCCCCCTCCTTCAACACCTTCAAGAAGGCCCTCAAAACTCACCTTTTCACTCTTGCCTACCACCCCTCACAATTGCTCTAAACCCACAGCCGAACTCTGGTCCCCTACCTCTCGTGTCCCTACCTCTCCCTCTAGATTGTAAGCCTTTGGGCAGGGTCCTCACTCCTTTTGTTTCCTACCTGATCATGCACCTCCATTACTGTGCACCCATGCTATGCATTTGAGTGAACCTAACTTGCCTAACTCCATGCTCCCATCCAGTGACTGACTAAGCATTACCTTGTACTCATACTGTGCTGTGTGATCTGGTTTTCTTGTATTCCTGTATTGTCATATTGCTGTATGTCACCCCTAAATATTGTCTGTAACCTAAATTAATGTCCAGCGCTGCGTAATATGTTGGCGCTTTATAAATACAACAAATAAATAAATAAATAAATAATATACCTACAAATTGGTAAGGGTTGTTAAGGCCCATACACACGACTGATTTTTCCGAACGACAATTCGTTTGAACGTCCTGTCGTTCAGTCGTCCGCATGCCAAATCGGGCCTGTGTACAGACTGTCGTTCGCGTGATAAGACTGAGTTTGAGCGATCCGTTTGATCGATCCGTTTGATCAGGGGATATCATTTCGAATCAGAGTAGCTACGAGTCTAGTAGCAACTCTGAAGAGCATCCCTGCAAATGGCCTGCCTCTAGACACAATGATTACCATAGAACCAATCCGCCGGGCGGATTGCTCAAACTCAGTCTTATCACGCGAACGGCAGTCTGTACACACGCCTGATTTGGCGTGCGGACGACTGAACGACGGGACGTTCAAAAATCAGACGTGTGTGGATGGACCTTTTCGGGAGTGCATTGGTGGTACCTACATAAGTTGCATTATTATCACACCATCTGACTTCATGGACTCACCAAATAGGTCATGATCTATCATTTGTCATCAACGTTTCTCTTGGCTTCGTGTTAAGGTATATACACACGGCATACAAATGTCTTTAGCTGAGAGGCAGGAACTAAAGACTGACGATTGCAGCGTGCAGTTTTGAGCAACAATTTGCACCAGCGACAATTGTACACACGTGACAACGTACTGAGTGATCTCACAACAGAAGCAGTCTGCCACGTTTAAAGTGATCATCATCGTCCGCTTTCAAGCTGCCAGTCTTTGACATTCGTACACACAAAACAACTCTAAATTGCGTGATGGTTTGTGCGACAAGCCATGCAAGATCATACGGTTTGATTGCTCGTAGTAGGGCTTGTCGGCAGACAGTCTTTGTCGCACGCTGCATACTCACGGAGCAATTGTTGCACAAACCGTCGTCCATCGTGTTTTGAGAGGTATTTGTATGCCGTGTGTATGGGCCTTTAGTCAGATAATAGCACAACTATCAACTTTTGTTTCTGAAATGGGCTTTTCTTTTTTTATATAATTTTAGATGTAGTGTGTGCCCAATATAACTAGCTTTGCGTCATAACACTCTTCCAAGGACAAACAATGGATTGTTATGTTCAGCATAACTTAACAGCTCTTGTATCTACAAAAAACAAACAAGCAAAAAAATAACCATTGTACACAAATGGCAAATTCATAAGAATTACTATTACTTTAGTGCTTGATGTTGGCTTCAAAGGTCTTTGTATCCTGCATGTGTCCTCAAAAAGACCCCTAGGAAGGGCTCTGCCCGAAACATGGTGTGTGTCCCCTTGCTCCAATATAGCTTGTGGCTGCATACAGCCTTTTGAGTGCAGTGTCCTTTTGTTTATTTTGCTTATGTATCCTCAAATGGTGACTTAGGAAAAATGATAGGATAAACAACCAGTTGTAGTAGTGCTTCATGGATCAAGCTGTCAGTCCTACTATCTCAGAAAAAAAAAAAATATAAGTAGATAAACATTTGCTCTACTTAAGTAACATATGTACAGGTAGTCCCCAGTTAGCAAACGAGATAGGGACTGTAGGATCGTTCTTAACCTGAATCTGTTCTGAAGTCGATACAATGTGCTATCTCTGTCCCCTGTTCCTCCTCTGTGCCCCCTTTACCTCCAGTGTCCCCCTCTGTCATTTCTGCCCTCTGTACCAGCTTATACGAGTTTAATGCTGGGCATACACAGCACGTTTATGCGCCGGAATCGAGCCAGCGTGTCACCACTCGTCCGCGCGGGCACTTTAGCGCTTCGCTTTTGCCTATTGTCCGCCCACGGGGATCGAGCCGAGAATCGATCCACACAGTGATTGGACATGTCGGAAATTATTCATCAGCGGCTCGATTGATAAGAAGAATCTGGGCCGTGCATGCCCAGCATAATAGCCATTTCTTCTTTGAATTTTTTTAAAATCAATTTTCTCAACAACTAGTCCAATTTGAAAAAATTTTTTGGCTTGTTCCGATGGAAACACTGATTCCATGCCGTTCATATCGACGGGTCGTTCGTAAGTTGGGCGTTAGTAAGTCAGGGACTCCCTGTATTGCGCTGTCCACATTTTGATTTTAGTAATTTTTTTTTTTTTTTCTATAGTACAAAAAAAGAAAATCCTTCTTAGGATTTTCATTTTGTCTGTGTCTGTATCTTGAAGCCAATCCTGACATTTCCTTGCTTACTCTGTGTATCTTTGCCCGCCCCCTCCCAGTCTTCAGACACTCCCTCCCAGGTCTGCAGTAGAAAGTGCATTGAGGAATGTTGGCCAATCAGAGAGGAACACAGGTGTGGGAGGGGAAAACAGGAGGGAAAGAGGCTTCAGCCAATCAGGCTGCATTAGTAAAGTCTGAGGCTGCATTTCCGCTTGTGCGGTGCGAATCGCCGTGGTAAAAATTTGCACGCAGATGCGAATTTCGCATGCGGGTCTAAGCGAATTTTCATGCGAATTCGCATGGATGACTATGTATGCAAATTTTACCATGGCAGTGCTGGTGTGCTTTTTCCATTGTTTCTATGCGAATTCGCATGAAAATTTGCATACCCAAACCTCATGCGAATTTCCTATTAAATACATTGTATGCGATTCGCATAGCGGTATGCGATATGCGAATTCTGATGGCTCTGCCATGCGAATTTTTTCTGCACAGAAAAACGCAAAGGAATCCTCACAAGTGGAAACAATCCCATTCACTTGTATTGCTATGCGACTTTGCATGCGAATTAGCTAAAGTGGAAATGGGCCCTGAGTGGAACGTAAAGAAGAAAAAAAAAAACAGCATGCCCTGCAACTTCCTTTGTGCGGCAAATGTACCAAATAAAAGCCAGGGAAACTGGAGAATCATGATTTATGGAGAAGAAAAATACGAGATTTTTAACTTTTGGATTGCCTGGTTGGCATCCTCATTACTTGTTTGCCAGATAAAATAATTGATTTTTTTTTTTTATTTTATGCCCGACAGTTAAGGTGTCCATAGACCTGACGGTTATGGGCAGATTCGATAAAGAGACAAATGTATTGCTAATCGAATCTGATTAGAGATAAATTGGTCTCTTGTCAAAGTTGCCCATATACTACAGGCCGATTCCCGTCCCGATTTCAGCATGAAATCTACAAGGAATCAGCTGAGCCTGCCACGTCCGCACTGCTGCTGCCCCTCTAATGTATAAATGTGCCCCCCCCCCCCCCCCCCAGTGTGTGTGCATTTATACCTCACCTGTCCTGTAGCAGCTTCCGTGCAGCGTCTATCTATTATCTATTTCGCCGGGTTCTTAGAGCTATGTACACGCTAGGGTCGCATAGCGTCTTACGTCAGACGCTATGCGACGCTAGCATGTATGCAGAACCCGGCGAGATGGACGGACACCGCGTGGAAGCTGACACCGGACAGGTAATGTATAAATGCACACCCGGGGGCACATTTATACATTGCAGGGGCGAGGGGTTTGTTTGCCCGTTCCAAAATCGTCCGCAGTACCGCCGCGCACACGATCAACCAATTTCGGCTTGACATCTGGCAGCAGGCGCGATCGAGCATGTGACCAATTTCCCTCCGAAATTGGTTGCTTTGTCGGGCATGCACTTGGGCACCGATTTTTCATCCAATTCGATTGTAATAGTTCAATTGGATGGTCGATCGGCCGCCAAGTCGCCTGATGTCTGGCCACCTTACTTCTTTAATACTCATCAGAACCTTCATGTGTGGGAGGAGCGAGGAAATCATCTGACATCAGATTGGGCTGTGGTCTGGACTTTTTGGCCAAGGTCGTTTTGGGTTTGGCTTTTTTATTATTGGATGTCTGGTTCGTCTCTGAGTTATGTGTTGACATTGGTCTGTGTTTGAGCTGAAGCAAGGGCTTTAGCTGATGTTTGTGTGGGGCTTTAGAGTGTCCTGCATTTTGGGAACAATCAGACCTTGGTTTTAATTGTGTTGAGTTCCAATATTGACTTTCTTGGGAGAGCTCATGGCGACTGGATTCTTGTGCTGGATAGTTCTGTGGTAAATGCTCACCAGAGTGTCAGTGGTAAAAGTCATTCCCGGCTAATGATGTTGGCACTTGATATGTCTGTTGCTCCTGTTCAGAGGTTTGTACTGGACAGTGTTGCTTGCAAATGTTTGCAAAAGTCATTTTCGCATCGAAAATGCTATTTTCGATTTTGACAAAAGTCGGAAAAAAATAGCTTCGATATTTTACAGCAAAAATGCAGGAAAATTAAGTTTACTGTGAAAATGTGAAAAATTTATATTTTCACCGCGCCAAAAAACACAGAAAAATAACAAAACTTGTTTTTGATGGCAATTTTCCTCGAAAAAAAAATACTATTTTTGCAAAAAAAATGTGAAAAGAATATGGCCATTTTTTTCGCTCATCACTGGTGCTGGATTGGTAGAGTTGTGCTGGGTGCTGCTGTTTTGACATGTAGTAATGAATTTGAAGATTTCGGTATAAAGCTTGTGTAATAAATTAGTAGGTAGCGGACAGGGCTGTGAAGTCGGTACAAAAATCATCTGACTCCTCAGTTTATTAAACCTCAGACTCCGACTCCAGGTACCCAAAATGGCTCAGACTCCTTAGTATAATACTTACCAGGGCTGTGGATTTTGTACAAAATTCCTCCGACTCCAACGCCTCAGTTTATGAAACCACGACTCAAACTTCCACTCCAGGCACCCAAAATTGCTCCGACTCTGACTCCAACTTCGACTTCACAGCCCTGGTAGGTGATCCAGTTCTGAGACTAGGCTCATGGCTATTTTGTCAGTAGCAGGTTAGACATACTCTACCCAACTATCCAGCAGATTATCAGATTAGAAAATGGTATCTTACATGTTGTCTGCAATTTGCAGTAGTGCTGCTCTACCCCTTTGACTTCTCCTCCCCCTTTGTGAGGTACCAGCAGATGTTTCTTCACCAGTTGATGTAGAGGCTTCCGCAGCAACCTCTGTTGATGGGTCATCTGTTGTGTTTTTTCACTACTTTCTCCTTGCACGTCTTGATATGTGTCATCCTCAATGCTATCCTGAGTGCTGGAAAGAGAAATATGGCCAAATTTAGATGCTAAATTACACAGAGTGGATGTCATGTTAGAAAGTGTACATTTTGGATATCATTACTGATAAATAACAAGGGCTGTGGAGTCGGAGTCGTGGAGTCGGGCAATTTTGGGTGCCTGGAGTCGGGAAAAAATGCACCGACTCCGACTCCTAATGAATTTGTAACTGTAATTAAAATAGAAAATATGATAAAATGTTCTATTTCTCAGATAATAGTCATTAAAAATAATGTAGATATACAGTGTATATATACAGTAATAGCTGTGCTTAGTCCACAAAAATGAAATAAACCAATCAAAATTAGTTACTTGTGCTGCTTCAATAAAGCAGTCCCTGTATTTTTAAGGTCAGATATACATATCTGATTGTGACTGTATATATGATGTGTACACAGGAATCTCTTATATATACTAAATAACATCTATGCTGTAAGAATAAAGCCTGATGTGTAGCTGTGTCACTAATAGAGATGGTCAACGAGATGGAAATAAATCTGCATTGATGCTGATTTATGCAAATGTATGCACTCCCTTTGCTGATGAAATCAAATAATGTGATATGTTGTTAAAATTTGGTTTGGTGATTACAAATTAAAGTGTAACTGAGACGGATGAAAAGTAAAGTTGTATGTATACCTGGGGCTTCCTCCAGCCCCCTTCAGGCTAATCAGTCCCTCGCTGTCCTCCACCACCCGTATCTTCTGCTATGAGTTCTGGTAATTCAGCCAGTCGGCGCTGTCCGGCCGCATGCCGCTCCCACAGCCAGGAACATTCTGCACCTGCGCAATTGTGCTGCACAGGTGTAGTATGCTCCTGGCGGCGGAGTGTGTGCATGCGCACTACGCCCGACTGGCTCAAGTACCTGGACTCATAGCAGAAGATCCAGGTGGTGGAGGAGGACAACGAGGGACTGATTATCCTGAAGGCGGCTGGAGGAAGCCCCAGGTATGTATAAAACTTTAATTTCATCTCTCAGGTTTACTTTGTTACACAGTAGTACTATACTCTACATATGCACTCCCCACAGAGCTGCAGGGAATCCACTGAGAATGCTGTGCACATTGAACACAGAGAAACAGGCCCATTGATTTTTATTGGTTATGCGAATCTGCATGCAGAAAACACATGCTCAGTCACTCTATTGGAAACGGGCCCTGACACGAACGCATCCAATGAAGATCTTTCCAGCATGTCTATTGACCATTTCAATTAATTTCCAACAGAAATGGAATGAAATGATGATCGGGTGGCTAAAATCAAATATCGGCCACCCGATATTGATGTTGGAAATCAAGTAATGTATGGGCACCTTCAATGTGTGTGTATGCAAAAGAAAGAAAGGCTGTTGTATGTGTGAGCACTGTATAAGTTATTTCCTTTTCTTTATATCAGTGACACCACACAGTCCTGTACATGATATAGTTTTCTCCAAGTAGAGTTGTTATTTAATGGTAGTGTATTTCAGACTTTCTTGTCTTTTAAAGCGCACCTGAACATTTGCACAGGACAGAAGGAAAACAGACACACAGTTTAGCCTGTCTAATTCCCCCTCATCTGGGACTAATCACAACTGCAATTGGGTCTCTGAGCTGACTACTATTGCAGAGAGCTAATTGGTAAACACTTTGTCTGCTTCTGTGAAAGGGATTTATTGCAGGATTTGTATCAGCTGTAAGGGCCTGTACACACTGCTGCGCTTGCGTTGCGTTTTTAAAAACGCATGCGTTTTTAAAAACGCAAGGTCTTTTGAAAAAGAATGAAAATCGTGATGACTTGTACACACTGGTGCGATGCGTTTTTAAAAAAACGCAAACGCAGTGCCTGCTGCGCTTTTAATGCGTTTTTTTGCATGAAAAACGCATTAAAAACGCATGCGCTTGCGTTTTTGCCTGCGTTTTTCAGAAGTCAGTATCCCAGAAGACTCTGCAATGTCCTGATTCCTGTTGAAATGTAAACTAGAAAAAAAACAAAGGATTCTTTAGCCAATCAGCAATTACAAGAAAAACGCAAACGCACAAAAAACGCAGGCAAAAGCGCATGCGTTTTTAAAACTACAGGCACTTTAAAAACGCATGCGCTTGCGTTTTTGCCTGCGTTTTTCAGTGTGTACAGGCCCTAACAAAGAAATGTTTTTCTTTAAAGGTTACTGTGCTGTTGCTTATCTTTTAGAGCAGAGAGGAAGTTCTGAGTTCCGGTCCGCTTTAAAACATCTCTGTAACTGCCTAGTAATTCTGTATTGTGTAAACTATGTGCCACTTGGCAAGCCTGTTAAAAGCATGTCCAATGTGTTACGTGTGTTGCACAAAGAGAAAACATGCGTGGGCCTTGAGCCAAAGCATATCCAGCGCCTGGTGACTCCAGGCAGATTGTGCTGAAGGTCTGGTCTCATCAGACATGCATTGCATTCTAAACGCAGCCTACATATCTTTCTGTTGCAGCCTGGTGCAGACACATATCAATCATTATGATGAAAGGCAGCTGATCCGCTATACACAAAAGCAGAGCATCGTGTGAGCTGCATTGGAGGAAGTGAGAAAAGACCCATTTAAAACAATGGGATCCATTCCTCACTATGCTATGCCTGCTCTGAACACTGCGTCAATTTGCAGTGCAGTGCACATAAGATTGATTTACAAAACTTATCATGAATTATGCTTCCTTATCTATATAAAGCTTTTTATAGCGCCAGGGACAGCCAATAATATACCAGGAAAAAAACAACACATCTACCGTAAGTAGAGAAATACTTGTTCTACTTACATACCGTATTTTCTGCCGTATAAGACGCACTGTTTCTCCCCACAAAATGGGGAGAAAAAGTCCCTGCGTCTTATAAGGCAAAGGCAGGGAATCCCCGACCTTTGAATGCCTATGAACCACGACGGGGATTCCCTGCCTTTGTGTGCCCGCTCCCCTGTGTTTATTCTCACTGCACTAATTGTAACAATAGTTCAGGCAGCCGGATCACATACCATATGGCCGCCAGGATCTGTGCCCTGTGTAATGTCGTCTCCTGTGCTGCCTCTTCTGCCCCGTGTTCCTGCTGTCTCTATCACCACTCCCCTTGTGCATATGTAAAATATCGGGCACCCGGCTTCCGTACGATGATCGCGTCATCAGAACAAGCCTTTGAATCAAGCTAGCTGCGCACAGGAGACAGGACTGTGATCCTCACGGCCATGCAGTACGGAAGCCGGGTGCCCGATATTTTACTTATGCACTAGGGGAGCGGTGGTAGAGACTCCGGGAACATGGGGCAGAAGAGGCAGCACAGGAGACTGCATTACACAGGGCACAGATCCCGGCGGCCATATGGTATGTGATCCGGCTGCCTAAACTATTGTTAAAATAGACACGGGGAGAGAGCTGGGACACAGGAGGGCACCTGTGGGACACAGGAGGGCACCATTTGGGGGAGAACATGTATAAGACGCTCCTGGAATATGGGCGCACCAGGTTTAGTATACATATATTTTTTTTCCCTGGTTTGTGCCCTCTAAACCTGGGTGCGTCTTATACGGCGGAAAATACGGTAACTTATGTATTGTACTGTAACTGTCCACGTTTTGAGTTCCGTGAATTTCATATAGTAAATAGAAAACTTTTCCACAGTCTCTCCATATGGGCTAATGTATTTTTCCTATATATATTTGTTTTCTCTAGGCCCTGAAGTGCATCTGGTGGGTACAGATGAGATGTGTGTGTGTGTATTTTTTTTTTATTTTTTATGTACCTGGCACGTATATTTCTTAGTTGAGCCTTGCAGGTTTGTGGTGCTGTCTTTTATATATTTATTCTTGGGAATTCTAGTGTTTGTTTTTTTTTGTTTTTTTTAACACTCTTAAGGATTCTATTTACTCTTTTTTTCTGGACAACACACTCATGAGCATGTATATGGCTTGTATGGACTGATATTTACTAGTCCAGGATACATGACTCCTCTCGAGTATCGATGTGAGAGCCCTATATTCGTGTATACCCCACCACTTGGCCTTGACAGCCCTCCAATACCATCTAGAAAGATATTCACAATACTCCGTGGACCTTCGGGTATTTATCTGCGCTGCTGTGGATTATCTCCTTACCCGCAATTATTTTATGTTCGATGGCGCCTTCTACCTCCAGAGGTGTGGGGCATCGATGGGTGCCAAATTCTCACCATCCCTGGCCAACCTTTATATGGGGTGGTGGGAGGAATTCCACATCTTTGGGGGTGGGGGGCGCCTACGGGACTGCATTGCGTGGTACGGAAGATTTATTGACGACATTTTGGTTGTCTGGAGGGGGGATCCGACTTTGGTCGACACTTTCATGACTTCCCTTAATGACAATCAATGCAATTTACGGTTCACACATACATGGCATCAATCTTCCATAGACTATCTGGATTTGACTCTGACGGGCTGCTTACAATCCAACACTGTGCTAACTAAGACATATAGAAAACAATGTGCTGGGAATTCGACATTGCGAGCAAACAGTTGCCATCCGGCGCACACCATCCGAGCAATTCCGGTGGGAGAGTTCATCCGGGCACGCCGGAATTGCTCGGATGACTCCACTTTACAACAGGAGTTTTCTTTAATTGAAAAGCGTTTGAGTGAGAGGGGGTACCCTAGATGGACAATTGAGAGGGGCAAGCAACGGGCACTTTCGGTCCAGAGGAGCCAACTGGTACGGGGGTCTGCCTCTGAAGCTAGTGCTATAAAGAGGCCTGTTTTCGTCACTACGTATAGCTCCGAGCTTCGAGAAGTTCAGAGTATTATTAGTAAATACTTACCTATTTTGGAGGCAGATGACGATTTGCAGCCTTTTCTACGGGAAGGTGTTAAATTCGCCAGTAGGCGAGCACCAACACTTGGGAGCACTTTGTCTCCGAGCCTATTTTGCTCCACAGACAGACCCCCCACTTGGCTCACTACCAAGGGATCTTATAGGTGTGGTATCCCCTCATGCCATTACTGTGTAGTGCACCACAGAACACGGGTAGTTGAGTCTCTATCTAACGGTTATAGATGTGCATTAAAACATTACATTAATTGCAATACCAGCAATGTCATTTACATGGTTACATGCACTTTATGCTCAGTACAGTACGTGGGATGCACCACCAGACCCCTAAAGGCTAGAATTTCCGAACATTATTTGGGGGCGTCCTGGTCCACCAGGAATATCTCGAATGTTGCCAAACACTTTAGAAACTCACATGGTAGTGATATGTCTGGCTTCTCCTTCCAGGGCATAGAGAGGGTATTTTTGCCAAAAAGAGGAGGGGACCTACTGGCAGCTATTCGCAGAAGGGAGGCCTTATGGATATTTCGTCTGGGGACTAGAGCCCCGAAAGGACTCAACGCGAGATGGGATCTAGCTTTGGTTACGAACTGAGCCATCCACCAAATTTGACTCACACTCCTGTTATGCTTACATGTTGTGGGTGGTTATGTCTGTTAGTAATGGGTTCATGGGATATTTTGTCATAACAGAACGAACTAAATTATTTTGTATGACATCATGTACTCCTATTTCTTTTTGATTGTTCCTTATTTACTTCTTGGTTTTATACATTTTGGAAATTTTATCTCTTTTAAATGTTGTTCATTTATAAAGCGATGGTGACTACCTTAAGTGCGGCCACTTTTATGTGTTTGGCTCCTCCTAGGAGGGGTTGGGCCTCTGCCACACTAGGGTGTGTCACCTTTCCGAGCATTTTAAATTGAGAGGCAAGAGCTATGTGTTTGTAAGCTATGATTAAGGGCCGCATGCCCGAAACATGTCAGCTTTTGTACCTGTTTTGGCTGTAGGGATAAGTCCCAAATAAAGACATTACTGTTTGTGGAGAACTTTGGATGCGGACCACCTTTTTTTGAATATTGTTCCTCTCGAGTATGAAGGAATCTTCCCCTCTGTCTTCCCTCTTTGCCTGTTTTTTCTACCTTTGGTGGAAAGTCACTTCGATATTTCTTCTTGTCTTAATATCTTGGTGGAGAGCCTTTTTATGATATTTGATGTTCTCTCTTTATTCTATACTTTATTCTATACTTTAAAGAGACACTGAAGCGAAAAAAACATGATATTATGATTTGTATGTGTAGTACAGCTAAGAAATAAAACATTAAGATCAGATACATCAGTCTAAAGGTGCCCATACACTCGTCAGATTGGCAGCAGATAGATAAGAAATGCATCTGATGATCTATCTGATGCGTTTTTAGAACATTTTTTACCAGGGTAGAATTCCAATAGATTTCAGTTTGAAATCTATTGGAATTCTATCTGATGGCATTTTTTTGCCATCAGATTTCCATTAAGGCCAATGCAAACTGATAAGCAATCTCATCAAATCGACCTAAATCTTCCATCCTGCCAGCTCGATGGAAATCCATCGGTCGATTGGCCAACCGATTTGCGATCGGTCGGCCAGAAAATCGGCTGAGTGTATGGGCCCCTTAATTGTTTCCAGTACAGGAAGAGTTGAGAAACTCCAGTTGTTATCTCTATGCAAACATTAAGCTCTACGACTTTCAAAGTCGTGGAGAGGGCTGTTATCTGACTTTTATTATCTCAACTGTAAGTGAACTGTTTACTTTTTCTCTGCTAGAGGAGAGGTCATTACTTCAGACTGCTCTGAAAGACTCATTTTGAATGCTGAGTGTTGTGTAATCTGCACATATTATAGAATAATGCAATGTTAGAAAAAACACTATATACCTGAAAATAAAAGTATGAGAATATTTTCTTTGCTGCTAATCTTTTAGTAATTATTCCAGGGCTGTGGAGTCGGAGTCGTGGAGTCGGAGTCGTGAAGTCGGGCAATTTTGGGTGCCTGGAGTCGGAGTCGGGAAAAAATGCTCCGACTCCTAATGAATTTGTAACTGTAATTATAATAGAAATTATGATAAATTTTTCTATTTCTCAGATAATAGTCATTAAAAATAATGTATATATACCGTAATAGCTGTGCTTAGTCCACAAAAATGAAATAAACCAATCAAAATTAGTTACTTGTGCTGCTTCAATAAAGCAGTCCCCGTATTTTTAAGGTCAGATATACATATCTGATTGTGACTGTATATATGATGTGTACACAGGAATCTCTTATATATACTAAATAACATCTATGCTGTAAGAATAAAGCCTGATGTGTAGCTGTGTCACTAATAGAGATGGTCAACGAGATGGAAATAATTCTGCATTGATGCTGATTTATGCAAATGTATGCACTCCCTTTGCTGATGAAATCAAATAGTTTGATATGTTGTTAAAATTTGGTTTGGTGACTACAAATTAAAGGGTAACTGAGACGGATGAAAAGTAAAGTTTTTTTATACATACCTGGGGCTTCCTCCAGCCCCCTTCAGGCTAATCAGTCCCTCGCTGTCCTCCACCACCCGGATCTTCTGCTATGAGTCCTGGTAATTCAGCCAGTCAGCGCTGTCCGGCCGCATGCCGCTCCCACAGCCAGGAACATTCTGCACCTGCGCAATAGTGCTGCACAGGTGTAGTGTGCTCCTGGCGGCGGAGTGTGTGCATGTGCACTACGCCTGACTGGCTCAAGTACCTGGACTCATAGCAGAAGATCCAGGTGGTGGAGGACAACGAGGGACTGATTATCCTGAAGGCGGCTGGAGGAAGCACCAGGTATGTATAAAACTTTAATTTCATCTGTCTCAGGTTTACTTTGTTACACAGTAGTACTATACTCTACATATGCACTCCCCACAGAGCTGCAGGGAATCCACTGAGAATGCTGTGCACATTGAACACAGAGGTGTTGTCTGTTTACAATCTCCTCATTCCCCTGCAGAGTACCTGCACATCATTCTTATATGTACCCACACTTACATTGCCTAGGGCCTGATAGATGTTCTTTGTTCCGGTTTGTACCTTTTACAAGTACTCTTACCAAGGACTAGTTTTAGTCTAAAGGGAATAAATATAGTAGTCTACATATCCTACTCACTTCAGTTGTCTTGTAAAATTCCTAAGCGTTGGCAGTTAAGAGACGAATTTCATGTTACATACTTTTAATCAACAAAATTGTAATATGCAAATTAGAGGAGTCGGAGTCGGTGGAATCCTAAACTGAGGAGTCGGAGTCGGTGGATTTTTGGACCGACTCCACAGCCCTGAATTATTCATAGTACACAACCAATTCATTATATCATTTTTTTATTTTTTTTTTTGCTTCAGTGTCTCTTTAAGGCCTGGTGCACACCAGAGGAGTTTTTCTGAGCGTTTTGAGTTTTTAAATCTGCTGCTAATGTTATCCTATGTGTCTGTGCACACTGGAGCAATGAGGTTTTGTAAAAAAAAACCATAGCATTACATTGGGAAGAGCTTTTAGAGGTTTCAAAAGCTCTTCCCAATGTAATGGTGTTTTTTTTTTTTTTTCTTTTACAAAACCTCATTGCTCCAGTGTGCACAGACACATAGGATAACATTAGCAACAGATTTAAAAACTCAAAACACTCAGAAAAACTCCTCTGGTGTGCACCAGGCCTAATACATTGCTCGGTATGTTGGTTCATAAGAATTCAATTGAACCTGGTTCAACACATACCACTAATCCGTCACTTTGTTATGCCTTAAACAGGATTGTGATTTTAATGTATTTTTTGTCTATTTTTCTAGAATTGTGTATTATGGCCTGATGAAGGGCACATATATTATGTAAAAAAAGAGCCCGAAACTAACGTGTCGTTGCCGCCTCTAAAATACACGCCTACTAAAGGTTGCAACTTATCACCAAAGCCAAGTCAGAGTATTGTCAGTTCCATTTATTGGTGTTTTGATATACTGTTGATTGTATGAAGACTGATATTGTGGAATTGAATAAATCGTTTTTATGTTTTTTGCTACTTTTTTGCTATGTGTTAATAAAGATTTTCTAAAGAAGTTTTTGTACCACAAAATTGCATTCCAGTTCCTCTTTTTTTGTAACTTTAAGTCCTTCCTGTAAAGTAATAAATGAATCATTGATCAAGCATACTTATTGCAGCACCGGTTTTCGGTGGCCACCTTAATGCCTGGTACACACTGAGATTTTCTGGCAGATTTACTTTCAGATCGATTATTTCCAACATGTCCGATCTGATTTCTGACTGTTTTCCGATCGATTTCTGACTGGTTTCTGTTCACTTCGATCGGAAATCAGATTGGACATGTTGGAAATTGATCTGACAGTAAATCTGCCAGTAGTGTACCTAGCATTAGTGTTTGTGGCCAATGCCTTCTTTGGCCTGGAACCCACTAGAGCGCTTTTTTGAGCATTTAGGGAGCAGTTGAAATTTCTAGTGATTTCACTAAGTGCTCTGCCAATGTAAATAATTGTAACAAATTCCACAGGACTTGCAGCATTTTGGGAGCGTTTGCGATTCAATGTAAAGTATTGAAGTGCTGGCAAATGGCTCATGAATTGCTACACATAGCGATTTGTGTGCGATTTTTAAATTACTGCAAACTGTAAAAAAAAAAAAAATATTTTGAAAGGACCAATCAGAGTTAAAATCGCAAATTGCTATCACAATAGCTGCCAAAAAGCTAAAATTGCTCCCAAAATCGCTGGAAAATGTTCATAAAATAGCTTACAAAATGCTAGCGATTGCTATAGAGATTTGCAACTTGTAGAGGGTTCCAGGCCTAGGAGATCACCCTCTTCACAGCCAGAGGCTTTAGTTGGATGTGGCAGGAATCTCTCTCTGTCTGCTCCTTTGGACAGCACAGATACAAATCCCTTCAGAGCCGTTGTCTGGCTGTGACTGCACATCTGACCGCTGTCTCTGGGCAGCTGCACCGTTTGAGAGATCAGCCTTATCTGCAAATGCATCTCTGTCGTCTCTTGATAGAACGCTTGTCTGTCTGACTGCCCTAACTTATGAAAAGCACTGATGGGTTATCACGAAGAAAAATTGCTCTGTATTCGCTGTCTGGATGAAACGTGTGATTTTTTTTTTTTTGATTTTTTTTTTTTTGATTTTTTTTTTTCTTCCCTCTTCATACTTCCTGTGCTAAATTTGGACTTGTCGTCATTCTCTCTTCATTTGGGTCACATTTGCACTGAGAAGTCCTTGAGATGCAGGGACACTTTGTACTGACAGCCTAGAGTTCCTTTTAAAGCAGCCCTGCAAAAAATAAAAATCTGAATTATTAATTGCGTATTTTTGTTATGGATCTAAATTGGTCCTAGGCCTTTACCTTGTCTGGATCTCTTTTGTAGCCGATTGTACTGCAGACTAATGCAAGCTGTTTCTGGATGAGCAAGGGTTAATGTGCGATATTGTGCCGTCCGTTGCAGTTACAACATGTTCATACACGTAAGGGCAGATGTTTCCGTACTTCTGCATTTGTTATTGCTCAATATATTTTTATATTAGGACTGTATATAGAGATCCGTTATCTGTTGAGGCATCGAGTCTCGGATACATTTCAGTTTGGTTTAGTAATATATTTTGGTGAACTAAAGTAATCAGCTAGCCACGTATCCGTAGGTGATTGCTGCAGAGTCTTGTGGGGATTTTAGAGTGTTGTTGGACATGTCTAACGTAATTTGCCAACCTTATTTAAAGGCTACCTATACCGAAAGGCATATGCAGGCTGACATATTTATTTTATTTTAAACGATGCAGATTGCTTGGCTTTCCTGCTGTGCCTCTGCCTCTAATACTTAAAGGGACACTGTAGTGAAAAAGATACGGAGGCTGACATTTTTATTTCATTTTAAACAATACCAGTTGCACGGCAGTCTTGCTGATTCTAAGCCTCTAATACTTTTAGTTTCAAAATATTTTATTAGAGTATAATGAATATTAACAGCATTTAAATCGACCCTTAGCAAAGGGCATTTTTACAGTCAAAAGGTCAAAAACAGACAAACATTAACAAGGATGAACAAGCAGGTCATAATACTTAAAGCGGACCCAAACCAACATTTTTTTTTTAATTCAAAATATTTAGTTGCACCACTCTGACACATACAAAGATAAATAAACACTCCTTCAAGCCTATGAGCATTTCAGTGCATGCTTTTCACCCTTCTCTTTTCATAACTAGGGTTATACAGGTGGCAGCCATTAGCAATTCCTCCTTTGCCGGACACCACCTACTCCCATCAGTTTGCCGGATTCTGTCCCGGCAATATGAAAGGAAGGGAGGGGTTCCTCCAATAAATGTAAAATATTTTATATTTGTCATCATGCAGCTGAAAAAAGTCTGCTATTTACTATTAGAATTTAGAAAATAGATTTTATTTCTGATATCTTGTATTTTTTAATTTGGGTCCACTTTAATCTAGAGTATGCATAGTAATAGAATGATCTGTTTAAAAACGTATTGGGTGTCACTCCTAGAAGGAGAAAGCACTTGATCGTAGGCCCAGTGAGGGTGAGGCCGAGAGCCATGGTTGCCAGGTTCGGGTAAAAGAAAGGGTGGTGTCATTAATAATGGCTATTAGCCTTTCTGATATTATCTCCATTATTTTAGAGTCAGTTATTTCTAATGATAGCGTGGGTTTCGGCCATTGGCGGGCGATGTGGAGCCTGGCCGCTTTGGCCACATGTTGGGCTAGCCTGTGCTGTGGGTATTTCCATTTTTGCAGTTTGTTTCCAAGGAGGAGTTGGAAGGGATCTGGCGAGATGGATAGCTCAAGAGCTGTGCCAATGACGGAGGCCACCTGGACCCAGACTTTTTTTTTTTACTATAGGACAAAACCACCATATGTGAGCCATGTCACCTATCTGACCACATTCTCTGAAACAGAAAGGAGATTAGTCACTAGAGATAATGTGTAGCTTCTGCGGAGTAATAGATGTACGGTGTAGGATTATATAGTTAAGGTAGCCATACACTGGTCGATTTGCCATCAGATTCGACCAACTGACAGATCCCTATCTGATCGAATCTGATCAGAGAGGGATCGTATGGCTACCTTTACTGCAAACAGATTGTGAACCGATTTCAGCCTGAAACCAATTCACAATCTGTTGTGGAGGTGGTGGTGGTGCTGCCGCCGCTCCCCCCGCCCGCATGCCCGCATACATTACCTGCTCCGCCGGCGCGACTCCAGTCCCCAGGTCACCGCTGCTCCGTCTCCGCTCTGGTCTCCGGCCCCGGCATGCTTTACTTCTTCCTGCCCGGCAGGAAGTTTAAACAGTAGAGCGCCCTCTACTGTTTAAACTTCCTGCCGGGCCGGAGGAACTGAAGCATGCCGGAGACCAGCACGGAGACGTAGCAGCGGTGACCGGGCGTAGACGTGCCGGTGGAGCAGGTAATGTATGCGGCTCTATTGCGTCGGTCGTCGGGCACTCGAACGCTGCTCCCTACCCGCGGGCGATCGACGCTAATTTTCCGCACGGAGCGATCGACGGGATCGGACGAAAAGGATCGAAATTCGGCGTGTAGCGCAAACGATTGGCAGCAGATTCGATCCCAGTGATCGAATCTGCTGTCGAAACGGCGGCGAATCGGGCCAGTGTATGCCCACCTTTAGTTTCAATGTGTGAGAAATAGCTACTCCTTTTAGCTAAGGTTAGACAACATTTGGTCCATTGCTTAGTGGTAAGATTTTGGCCAAGGTCAGCTTCCCATGCTCTCATTGAGATGATCTTATAGCCTCTAATACTTTTAGGGCCCGTTCAGACTACAAAATGCGGACCGCAACGCATGCGGACCGCAACGCGTACGAACGCACGCATGTCCGCGTTCGTATGCGTTGCGTGGCTGATCCCATCACTGAAAAGTGAATGGGACAGCCGCGCGTTTTTGTAAAATCTGCGTGCAGCATGCGTTCCCGGACCGCATAGGTCCGGAACGCATGCTGTGTGAACATCAGACATTGCACTCTATGCAATGTCTGATGTCGTGCGTTTTGGCCGCCTGCACGCGTTTCCAAAACGCGGCTGGAAACGCGTGCAGTGTGAACGGGCCCTTAACCACAGACCCTGAACAAGCATTCAGTAGATCAGATGTTTCTGACAAAAAATCTGCCAAGATTAGCTGCATGTTTGTTTTATGCTGGGAATACACGATGCGTTTTTGAGCCAGATAGTTCCATAGATAATTTCTGACATGTCCGATCTCACGTTCGATCGTTTTGCCGCTCGATTTGTCATAGACGTGAATGGAAAAAGATAACAAATCGAGCGCAAGATAAGAGAATGGAGTGGAGAATCGAGCGGCAGAAACGATTGAACGGCAGAAATGCATTGTGTATTCCCAGCATAATGCAGACACTACTGATGCCAGAATTCTCTGCAGGCCTGCCAGGCAATGTGTATTGTTTAAATGGAAAGAAATATGGCAGCCTCCATATCCCTCTTGTTGCAGTTGTCCTTTTTAAGGCATAGACCCTGAACAAGCATGCATATCAGATGTTTCTGTCTGGATTAGCTGCATGTTTGTTTCATGTATGGTTGAGACACTGCTGCAGTCAAACAGATCAACAGGACTGACCGCCAACTGGTATTGTTTAAAAGGGATTTAATATGGCAGCCTCCATGTTCCTCGTTCTTCAGTCCTTTATCAGGTTTATATGAACCTGGCTTGACCTAATATGCCCTTCACCTGTGGTGATCTCCTTTTGTGCCACAGCAGGACTGTAGTGATTGGCTGGCAAGATAAATCTGCTGTAGAATGCTCATGATCCTGAACCGTGCTGGTTATAAACTAAAGTGGTACTGCCTAATCTGATTGCAGCCACCATATTGAATGTGGTTTAAAGGGTAAAGGTGGCCATACACTGGTCGGTTTGCTATCAGATTCGACCAACAGATAGATCACTCTCTGATCGAATCTGATCAGAGAGGGATCGTATGGCCACCTTACTGCAAACAGATTGTGAATCGATTTCAGCCTGAAACCGATCACAATCTGTGGAGCTGCCGCCCCTGCCGCCCCACCCCCACCCATCCCCGCATACATTACCTGTTCCGGCCGACGCGAGTCCCCTGGTCTCAGCTGTCTTCTTCTCCGCTCTGGGCTCCAGACCGTTCCTGCAGCTACTGAACTTCCTGTCCAGGGGAAGTTTAAACAGTAGAGGGAGCTCTGCTGTTTAAACTTCCTGCCGGGACGGGAAGTTCTGTGTAGCTGCAGCCGGTCCGGAACCCAGCGCGGAAAGAAGACAGCGAGGTCAGTCGTCGGGCATGCGAACGCCGCTATCGACGCACTCCCGACCCGCCGGCGAGCGAGATTAATCTTCCGCACGGACGGATCGGCGGGAATCGACAGGAACAATCCATTTTGGATGGAAATCGATCGTTCTGTCAGCGGTGTGCGCTGTGATTTCACAGCCGAATCGGCCGTTTATCGGGAAAATCGTTAGGTGTATGCAGGGCTGTGGAGTCGGAGTCGTGGAGTCGGAGTCGGGCAATTTTGGGTGCCTGGAGTCGGAGTCGGGAAAAAATGCACCGACTCCGACTCCTAATGAATTTGTAACTGTAATTAAAATAGAAAATATGATAAAATGTTCTATTTCTCAGATAATAGTCATTAAAAATAATGTATATATACAGTAATAGCTATGCTTAGTCCACAAAAATAAAACAAACCAATCAAAATTAGTTACTTGTGCTGCTTCAATAAAGCAGTCCCCGTATTTTTAAGGTCAGATATACATATCTGATTGACTGTATATATGATGTGTACACAGGAATCTCTTATATATACTAAATAACATATATGCTGTAAGAATAAAGCCTGATGTGTAGCTGTGTCACTAATAGAGATGGTCAACGAGATGGAAATAATTCTGCATTGATGCTGATTTATGCAAATGTATGCACTCCCTTTGCTGATGAAATCAAATAATTTGATGTGTTATTAAAATTTGGTTTGGTGACTACAAATTAAAGGGTAACTGAGACGGATGAAAAGTAAAGTTTTATACATACCTGGGGCTTCCTCCAGCCCCCTTCAGGCTAATCAGTGCCTCGCTGTCCTCCACCACCCGGATCTTCTGCTATGAGTCCTGGTAATTCAGCCAGTCAGCGCTGTCCGGCCGCATGCCGCTCCCACAGCCAGGAGCATTCTGCACCTGCGCAATAGTGCTGCACAGGTGTAGTATGCTCCTGGCGGCGGAGTGTGTGCATGCGCACTACGCCTGACTGGCTCAAGTACCTGGACTCATAGCAGAAGATCCAGGTGGTGGAGGAGGACAACGAGGGACTGATTATCCTGAAGGCAGCTGGAGGAAGCCCGAGGTATGTATAAAACTTTAATTTCATCTGTCTCAGGTTTACTTTGTTACACAGTAGTACTATACTCTACATATGCACTCCCCACAGAGCTGCAGGGAATCCACTGAGAATGTTGTGCACATTGAACACAGAGGTGTTGTCTGTTTACAATCTCCTCATTCCCCTGCAGAGTACCTGCACATCATTCTTACATGTACCCACACTTACATTGCCTAGGGCCTGATAGATGTTCTTTGTTCCGGTTTGTACCTTTTACAAGTACTCTTACCAAGGACTAGTTTTAGTCTAAAGGGAATAAATATAGTAGTCTACATATCCTTCTCACTTCAGTTGTCTTGTAAAATTCCTAAGCGTTGGCAGTTAAGAGACGAATTTCATGTTACATACTTTTAATCAACAAAATTGTAATATGCAAATTAGAGGAGTCGGAGTCGTGGAGTCGGAGTCGGTGGAATCCTAAACTGAGGGGTCGGAGTCGGTGGATTTTTGGACCGACTCCACAGCCCTGGGTGTATGGGCCCCTTAACAATAATGTATAAATCAACTGTAACCATAATGTATAAATCAGAATTTGCCGGTTGTAAAATCTTCTCCCAGATGTACATTTTCATATTTATCCCCGACTATGACCTCTTTAGTCCTGTCGGGTGCAGCTCTGCGGAATGTTCACATTTCTGAGAGTAAACAGCTGTTATTTCCCACAATGCAACAAGATTTACAGACAAAACTGTCAGGAAGTTCATTCCTGGGTTAAAGTTCCTCTTGAAAGTGGACTGGAAGTGAAAATAAACTGTTGAGGTAATCTTATTTATAGAACTTATTTCAAGTTTTTGGGAATCCCACGTATGTTCTATTTTGTTTTATTAAAATAAATTCTTAAAGTGAACCGAGCATCATTTTTAACCAGGGATGCTCAAATTCGGCTTCGGGAGATATCCGGATTTTTGCTATCCGGATATCTCCCAGTAATGCTGTGCGGGCTGGGCGGGGGGGTCAAGCTTACCTCTCTGAAGTCTTCTTTGGTCGTCCCTCGGCGCCTCCCACAATGCGCTCCAAGCGGCGCTCACCTGATTACAAACTCTTCCTCCTTCCGGGTTGAAGGAGGAAGTGTTTGTAATCACGTGACGCGCATGGAGCGCATTGTGGGAGGCGCCGAGGGACGACCGAAGAAGACGTCAGAGAGGTAAGCTTGACCCCCCCCCC
Source organism: Hyperolius riggenbachi (assembly GCF_040937935.1). Lineage (NCBI taxonomy): Eukaryota > Metazoa > Chordata > Amphibia > Anura > Hyperoliidae > Hyperolius > Hyperolius riggenbachi. The sequence goes on along the minus strand of NC_090649.1, from coordinate 54,399,395 downwards.
CCGCACAGCATTACTGGGAGATATCCGGATAGCAAAAATCCGGATATCTCCCGAAGCCGAATTTGAGCATCCCTATTTTTAACACCCAGGGCAGCTCTTTAGCAAATTAAAAATGCATTCTAAAAATGTGGTTTATTAAAAAAAAACTTTCAATTTACCTCATTTTTTTTACATCTAAGGGTTAAAATAGCCACTTTGTCCATCCATCCATAAAGGACCTGAGGTCTCTGAGCAGGAGATTGTGGAACACAGATAAGAAATCACCTCATTAGTCTTAACTGACCACAAACAAACCCCCATTGTACTATAAACAGAAAACATCAGTTACAGTTGAAGAATTTCACACCTAGCCTGGACAATGCTAGTTGTAAAACAGCAGTGGTTGAGCTTCTGAACAATGGCAGCCCTTGCAGCTATTTGAAGCCAGGAGCTGCTTAGTTCACTTTAAAATGTAACTGCCTCACTGGCATTAATCACTGTGTTTAACCACTTGACGACCAGGGGATTTATGGCTGATCTGTGCTGCGTGTGCTCTCTAGCCCGCAGCACAGATCAGGATAGAGCCAGGGCGATCAGACTTACCCCCTTTTTTCCCCACTAGGGGGATGTCCTGCTGGGGGGGTCTGATCGCCGCCGGCTTGCTGCGCTTTGCTCAGGGGGCTCTTCAAAGCCCCCCTCCACAGAGTTCTCTGCGCTCCGTCCCTCCCCCTCCCCCTGTGAGCTGCGCAGGACGGATATCCGTCCTGCGCATTGAAGGATAGGCTTCAGCCTATCATAGGCCGGCGATCCCCGGCCAATCAGAGGCTGGGGATCGCCGATCTGCCTTACGGCGCTGCTGCGCAGCAGCGCCGTATGATGTAAACAGCGGGGATTTTTTCCCCCCGTGTTTACATTTTGCCGGCGAGCCGCGATCGGCGGCTCTCCGGCTGTTCACGGAGACACCCTCCGTGAACGGACATGGAAAGGCCGTTTCCATGGAAACCCGCAGACGACCAGTTTACGCCAATCGGCGTTAGCTGGTCGTCAAGAGGTTAAAGAGGAACTATCAAATACACTGTCCTTCTGTAAACCTCACATGCCTATAGAGCTTTTAGCCAGTAACAATAGAAAGTTTGTCGGAAGTCTCTGATCACAGCCTGTGTGAAAGGAATACCTTGTGTATCAGCTTTTTGTATCAAAGTTAGTGTCGGGGTTAGAGCTGTACCATGTAGATAAGTGTTACTTTTCTGCCACTATTCAGAGGAATGACTATGCTTCTGCCCTGCTCACACAAGCTCTTCTTTCTAACAGCTCATATGAGAACAGCGGAGAGATGTTTTAGCTACAGAGAAAGGATCTGGAGAGCAGGACCTGTACTCCCCCCTGTACTTGCATGCTTACACACCCCAATTCAGAATGAGCTCTTCCTGGCTGCCATCTCTGTTTACTTTACACTGCATTAGGCAGACAGACACATGAGCAGCTGATGAGTTATTCATGCACTATTTGAAGCGATATTTCTACTTTCCAGTCACAGTAGTGCTGTCCAAGATTGTTTCTGTATGCTGGATGTTCCAGACCCAGTCCTCCATAGCAGGGATGTGGAGTCGGTACAAAAATCTTCCAACTCCGACTCCTCTGTTTATGAAACCACGACTCTGACTCGAACTCCGACTCCGGGTACCCAAAAAAGCTCTGAAAAGCTGTGGGCAAGGCTTGTTTAGTTTATAGGGAATTAGTATTAAAACAAAACAAAAAAAGTGTTTGGCTTGAGGAATGCCCTATTATCTATATGAAAGGAACACAATTATGCAACGAGTAAAAGTTTATCTCAGATCCACTTTAACCTGCTGGGCGTTACGGACAAGCTCAGCTCGTCCAGTAACGCCGCAGTGGATTTCTCAGGCCCTAGTGGGCCGATTTGGATTTTTTTTTTTTTTTATACACGCAGCTAGCACTGTGCTAGCTGCGTGTCTTACCGATCGCCGCCAATCCACTGCTACCCGCCGCGATACAGGCCACCCCCCCCCCCCGCATACCCCTTGCGCAGCCTGGCCATTCGCCGCCAGGCTGCGCTATGGAGTGGATCGGGACTCCCTGTGAAGTCACAACGTCGATGTCATTCCGTTCGTTGCCATGGCGACGGGGAAGCCCTTAAAGAAAAACAATTTGCTGCAAAAAACCACCCGCGACTAATCAGAACGCTAGGGAGCTTAACTTTGATAGTTGTCTTTTAATAAATATTCAACCCCGATGCCAAGTAAAGCTAGTAGGTCGATTTATGGCCCAATATGTAATGCGATCGGATAGTGATCGATTCCGATCATTCACAACAAGCTCCATTTTGATGGATTTCAGCAGAAATCTATCAAGCATCAATCGAACTGCAAGCATTGTACAGCTTCATGTTGTGCTTTGCTATGGGCAGTCTATTTCCCCACCGCTCCTACCCTACCACGTGCCCAGCACATGGGTTTCCAACATGTCTGTTTCGACTTTCAATTGATAAACTACACACACAGAATCTGAAATTATGAGATCAGTTATGTTGAAGCAATAGATTACTGGTCCCTTCGATCAACGTGATCTTCCCAGCCCTATTTTTTGTAAAATTAGGACAGTAGAAACCCGTTCTAGTAAACTCAGTCCTCCGGTCCCAGCAAATGCTTTGGTATAAATATACAGGGGGGGGGGGGGTTGCTGGGCCTGGGTTACAATACTGTTTATTAGTGACATACTTTGGAGCTCACTAGAAAGCATGGTTGGTCTATGAGATACAAATAATTCCAAGTTGATGCAGGATTATGCAAATTCTGTATGTAAATTTATGCATCTTGAAAATAGACCAATTGAATTCCCCCTTGGCAGATTTCGATTAGTCTATTTTCAAGATGCCTGGATTTGCATACGGAATTAACCCTCCTGGCGGTCTATTAAAAACCGCCAGGGGGCAGCGCAGCAGTGTTTTTACTAGAACAGGATTTCCTGGAGGGCTTCCCCTGTCACCATGGCGACGGGCAGGGTGACGTCAACGTCGTGACGTCAAAGGGAGTCCCGATCCACCCCCCAGCGCTGCCTGCCACTGATTGGCCAGGCAGCGCACGGGGTATGGGCGCGGAGCGGCGGATAATCGGCGCGGCGGCGATCGGAGTGCACACGCAGCTTGCAAATTGCTAGCTGCGTGCTGCAAAAAAAAAATTATGCAAATCGGCCCAGCAGGGCCTGAGAAATCCTCCTGCGCGGCTTACCGCCAGGAGGGTTAACATGATCCGTCTTCAACTCGCAGTTATTTGCATCTCAATGGCTATCCTTTAAGCGGACCTAAACTCAGAACGTTCACTCTGGCCTAGTGCACACCAAAAACCGCTATCAGATCCGTAAAACGCTAGCGGTTTTTGAAGCGTTTTTTCTTATGAAGCGTTTTGCAGTTTTGTGTAGCGTTTTTGTGTAGCAGATTACAGATATTGTTACAGTAAAGCTGTTACTGAACAGCTACTGTAGCAAAAACGCTTGGAAAACCGCTCTGATCTGCTGTTTTATCAAGCGTTTTGCGTTTTTCCTATACTTAACATTGGAGGCAGAAATGCCGCATCACGTGGTCCCGCCAGCCAATAAGCGGCCACTCCAGGAAGAAAACACTGCAGTGCAGTGAGTATTAGCCTTGTGGCTGGGATCACTAGCGGACTCTCCCCTCCTCCTCGTGCACGGGAAAAACATTTCTGAGCATGTGCATACAGTCTAACGCGGCTAGTAACGTGTATTAAGTACTGCATGCAGTACTTTCACTTAACGTGCTGCGTTACAATGTAACGCAACGTGGGCACTGTGAACAGCCCAGTGATTTTTCATTACTGTGCGGTGGGCTAGCTATGGCTTCATATCATCTAACTATAATAATTTGTGGTAATGCAGTGTTAGGGCTAGGTTTACAGGGACATAAACAAATGTACTCCATTTTGCGTTTTTTAAATGTTGCAAATGTGTTTTTGGAGCATTCCAAAGTGTTTGCCTGTAAGCAAATATTCGGAGAGGTCCTGTGAGTAGAAGGAAGTGTTTGGTGAGAGCGGTTGTGATGCTTGTGGTTGTGTAGTTTGCTCAGAGAATAGCTATAGCAAAAGCTATTTTTTTGATCAGGTTTATTTTTGCTGAAGTTCTTAACCTCAAAGCTCTTTATAAAATCACAAGAAAGATGGCACAAAGGAAGGATAAAGGCATAGCCTGGGAACCGCATCCCTATAAACACATGAAAAGAGAAAAAAACATTATTTTTTTGAGGTGGTGGGGGATAAAATGGGTCAGGGGCGATCAATGCGTGGAAGTGGTGTTCTTTCAACGTTGTCCTCGAATGCTGCAACACAGTTTTCTGGCTTTTTTTTGTTTTGTTTTTTTCCCCCAGTGACACAACACTGAGGGCTCGTTTCCACTGTAGCGAATCCGCATGCGGGCACTGCATGCGGATTCGCATACTTAATGTTACTGTATGGGGTTGTTTCCACGTGTGCGGCGGCGGCGGCGTTTTTCTGTGCGGGGAAAATCTGCACGACAGGGTCGTGCAGATTCGCGTGCCTCAGGAATGCGGGCGAATCGCCGCTAATGTATTTAATAGTAAAAACGCATGCGTTTTTACATGCGTTTTTACCCGCGAATTCGCGGGCGATTTCGCACCTTTTCAATGTTATTTTGCCCTGGCAGTGTCATGGTTAATTTCGCATGGCACCCTGCCATGCGAAATCGCACGCGAAATCGCGGGTAAAAACGCATGCGGAAACGCATCCGCATGCGTTTTTACAAGCGTCGGAATGCGGCCGAAATCGCGTCGCAACAGTGGAAACGAGCCCTGACAATTCTGTGGATGCTGCCCCAATACTGCACTTGTAAGCAGGGCTGTGGCGTCTGTACAAAAGTACTCAAACTCCTCAGTTTGACTCCAACTCTGACTCTCCGACTCCTCTAGTTTTGCATATAACAGTCTTGTTGATTTAAAGTATGTAACATAGAAGGCATTTCATTACTACCAAAGCTTAGCAATTTTTTGGAAGAATAAGCTCCTGGCCAGGAAGCTGACACTACCCTGTTGTCCATCCCGACCTGTCATTGCAAATGAGAATGCCCCAGCATGTTGTCTGTATAATAGGATTCACCGGAGCCCCATTTGAGCTGGGTTCCAGCGTGGAACCATCGACTCTGACTCCAGGTACCCAGAATTGGTCAGACTCCTCGACTTTGACTCCTTAATTTAATTATTACCAGGGCTGTGGAGTACAAAAATCATCCAACTCGGTCTCCTCCAGTTTATTGAAACCACCAACTCCGGGTACCCAAAATTACTCGGAGCAGTGCTTTTCAGCGCTGCTAGATTTGGGCGCAGCCGGCGCCACCATAGGCTATAATAGGAATCACTCCTATTGCAGCGCTCAGTGAGTAACGTCGGCGCTGTCAGAAGACTGAGCCGAGGTTGCTTAAAACACAATAATTCGGCCTCCAGCAATTGGCGGAAGCCGAATTATTTCATTCTCCCACTATCCATGGCGGCCTGGAGGGGGAATAGTAATTAAAATGCCGCCAGGACTTGTGCAGAAGCAGGATCAGCTATATACCGGCTGTATCCTGCGCCCAAGCCTACCGGCGCCGATTTCAAATGTACTCCGACTCCACAGCCCTGATACTAATGCTGTGTAACTTAATTTATAGTAGCAGACCCCAAATTTAACAACATATCAAATTAATAGAGTTCATCATATTGCATATAAATCTGCATCAATGCAGAATTGTTTGCATCTCATTGACCATGCATTGTCTGGTAAACTCAGAGCATTGCAAGGCATGGGCTTGTGGCCACGCTCCCATCTGTGCACGCAAGCTGTGCGGAGCTACTGCACAATTGTGGCTACACACGGTCACTTGTACATGGAGGAAAGGGCGGCTGCGAGCAGTCTGACATTTAAAGGGAGCCAAAACTGAGAAGGATATGGATTTCTCCTTTTAAAATAATACCAGTTTCCTGACTCTCCTGCTGATCCTGTGTCTGCTTTTAGCCACAGCCACTCAACAAGCATGCACATCAGGTGCTCTGACTGAAGTCAGACTGGATTAGCTGCATGCTTGTTTCAGGTGTGGGATTAAGCCACTACTGCAGCTAAAGGGACCAGCAGGAGTGCCAGGCAACTGGTATTGTTTGAAAGGAAACATCCATATCCCTTTCAGTTAAGGTATCCTTCACGTGACTCTAGCGAAAAAAGCAGGGCTGTGAAGTTGGAGTTAAAATTTGCATCTGTTTGTAAGTGTGCAAATTTAACAATGTCAGTGCCTGTGTGCTTTAACATAGATTTTAAGCGAAAACTTACGCAAATTTGCATAACGAAAATGCACATGTTTTCCTATTACATTACGGGCAAATCGCACGCTAGCCTTGCGGTGTGCAAATTCTGATGGCTCTGCTGTGCAGATTCTTTCTGCACCGTCCACCGCACAGAATTTCTGACAAGTGGGAACAGGCCCATTGATTTATATTGGTTATGCAAATCTGCATGCAGAAAACGCATGCACATTCACTCTAGTGGAAACGGGCCCTAAGGAGTCTGAGTTGAGGAGTCAGAGCCATTTTGGGTACCTGGAGTCGGAGGTTTCATAAACTGAGGAGTTGGTCGATGATTTTTGTACCGACTGCACAGCCCTGGAAAAAAAGTGCCTCTGCCAAAGATGGGGGAAAGCCTCTTTAGGATCCAGACGCTCCTCCTGTCCTCAGCAGAGGTTGGATCCCCTGAAAGTCCGCTTGTCTGTGCTGCAAACTTGCCTGCGCAGTAGAGCAGACCCAATCGGGCTCGGCAATTTCCGCCTGAGCGGAAAGCCGCTAGTGTACCTGCGCATGCAGGCCACTGTTATTGTTGTGGACTGTTTGGAGGGTCTCATCGCTGGCTGAGGAGAAAGGGAGGAAGCCTCATTAGGATCCAGAGGCTTCCTCCTCCCAAAGTAATTATCTGTTTTTTGTTTATTTTTAAATTGCAGATTCTCTTTTAAAGTCGAAAATTGTTTAGACTTTTTAGAAGGTCCCAGCGCAGTAGCTGCATAGGTAGATCAGGGAAGGCCCTACTGAGGTAAGCATCTAACTTTTTTTTTTTTATTTTTTTTTTATCCTAACTTCCAAGTTTACTTTAAAGACGCCAGAGTGTTTCACTGTGTTCTTCACTCATTGGGTCCTGGAACAAATCAAAGTCAGTGTATTGTAGTGTAGTAAGTTTTGAGAGTAACACATCATAAATACTAAACAAATCTGAAGTAGTATTTCTCAGTTAACTTAAAGCTAATGGGAAAATTTTAATTTTTAAAAAAAGAAACCAAATACTTAAGGAGAGGGAAGGGTCTGGGTCCTAATGAGCCTTCCCTCTCCGCTCCCGGTGCCCTCGGTGCTGCACTGTGCCCGGGAGCAGTATTTGACTAAATTGGTCAAATACTGCTTCTTCCACCAGATGAAGGTGACTTCAGAAAGTCTTCGGGAGCCTAAGTGAATACGGGCCGCTCCACGCGTAAGCGCATTATGGAGCCGCCTGTCTTCGGGAGGAGTCTGCTCCTGAAGACTCCCGCAGTCCCCGCGGCGGAGGATTTTAATAGAGGAGCTGCCGTTTGAACGAGAGCATCGGGAGAGGCGAGGGAAGGCTCATTAGGACCCAGTGCCTTCCTCACATTAAGTATCTGCTTTCTTTTTAAAAACAAAAACAAATCCCATTTGCTTTAAAGCATAAAGGCAGTTGGTGTTACCCACATTAAAGGGTACTTGGTATATATGGCCTATCATAAAGGGGCACATGCTGCCTTAATGCTGAAAAACCGAGTTCTAAAACAGAGGTTGATAAATATGTGACTTTATGGACATTGCTGCCAGTGCTGCATTTGGTAAACTTACATTGCAGATGTCTAATCTTTATCAGTACTGGCCGGCGCATGATTAGTCGCCGGGGTGATGACTGTTGAGTTCATTAGAATCATTAATAATCTTTTCTCTCTATATTCTTTATCTAAAAGCTATAGGAAGGACGTTGATGGAGGTGTTATTTATGGTCAGCACTTGCCAGTCTACAGATTACACTCCTTACGACAAAGGCCCATGCCAGGCTTTAGGAGTCCCTAATCGCTGGCTCTTAAAACTGGATTTTTTTTTTTGGCTTATGCTGGTAGCAACCAATCAGAATCCAATTTGCATTTACAACTAAAAGTGTGGCTGTAAAAGTAAGTTCCTAAGAAGAATGCTTTATGCATTCCCAAACATTGCATGCATTCTGTACACACGTCAGATAAAAGTCTTTGGAAAATGAAAGATCACAGACCAATTTTACCCCCTTTCATGTAGTATGAGAGCCATACTCTACACAGTCTATTCTATGGAGCTTAACTCCCCGTCAGATAAAAATCTTTGCAAGATGCTGCACACAAAGATGCTGTACACAAAGATGCTGTACACATGCAACAGATCAGGATCTGCAAGAGATCTGTTCCTGCAAAAAGCATTCATAGTTTGTCTATGACATCTGCAGATCCCATACACACCTTGTTTAACAGTCCTTCATCTGCAGATCAGACAATTATCTGCCGATCTGAAGATCCAACCTGGTGGATCTGATCTACAGATAATTGTCCGTTAAACAAGGTGTGTATGAGATCTGCAGATATCATAGACTATGAATACGTTTTGCAGGAATGGATCTTTGGCAGGAACAGATCTTTTGCAGATAATGATCTGTTGCGTGTGTACAGCATCTTTGTGTGCAGCATCTTGCAAAGATTTTTATCTGATGCGGAGTTCAGCTCCATAGAATAGACTGTGTAGGTATGGCTCTCATACTACATGGAAGGGGGTAAGATTGGTCTGTGATCTTTCATTTTCCAAAGGCTTTTATCTGACGTGTGTACCCACCTTTTATAGTCTTATAATACCAATATAAAAAATAGGTCAGGATTGTTTTATTTATTTTATATATATTTTTTTAAGGCTGGGTTCATTCTATAACACAAACACAGCGAATGCGTAAACAGCACTGTAAGCAGGGCTGAGGAGTCGGTGTAATTTTTGGTACCTGGAGTCAGTCTGTGGTTTCATAAACTGAGGAGTCCGAGTTGGATGATTTTTGTACCAACTCCGCAGCTCTGGTAATTATTAGACTAAAGGCCCTTTTCCACTTGCAGCAATTGTGATGCTGAATCGCAAATCGCTAGCGATTTTTAAATTGCTAGCGTTAACTAAATAACATAGGAATCGCGGTAGGTAATTTCCACTACCGCGATTCGATTTTTGCTAAATCGCGATCCTGGCTCGGAGCGATTTTTACCGCAATTTTGCATTGCATTGCATAGCAAAATCGCAATCGCCCAAAAAAAATTAACTTGCTGAATCGCAAGCGCTAGCGATTGCAAGTGGACAAGAGCTCTATGGGCCTATTCACACTAGAAGCGCTTTTCTGAGCATTTTGCGATTAATAAGTGGTTTTTAAAATCACTCCCATTCATTTTCATTTAAATCGCTGCGTTTTTACCAAGCTTTTTACTGTGATTTTTTTTTAATGAAAGTGAATGGGAGCGATTTTAAAAAACGCGAATCAATTGCAAAATGCTGAAAAAAGCGCTTCTAGTGTGAATAGGCCCTAAAGGTGGCCACTAATGATCCAATCATTTTTGTCCAATCTTACCAAATCTATGTTGTAGAAGGGTCAACTGAGTGACTATCGAATGGATAATATAGGCAGATCACTTATATTACATAGAAATGGTACGATTGGATGAAAAAGATCGGATCATTGGTGGCCACCATAAGGAGTCTGAGTTGATGAGTGGGAGCAATTTTGGGTACCTGGAGTCGGAGTTGCTGGTTTCATGAACAGTAGTAAAAGACAGCAATTGTGGCTAGATGCACACCTAGCTAACGACCCGATTGGTAGAAAGTCGTTTTATTCAAAAACGCTCTGACGTTTGTTACCAACCATCAGGAATCACTTATTTTACGACGACGGTAATCAAATGATTGTATGGGGCTTATTTGCAAGCTGGAACTATTTGCTTCTCCATGACCATCTCTACATCCAAATTCAGTGTTGATTTGTCCGCGACGTTATGAATACGAGCGCACCCAGACTGCGGACCTCCACTCAGCTGGGGTTTTAAAAAGTAGCATCGCAGAAGTATTCTCTGTGTGTTTGAATGACAAGTCTGTATCAGTAACATATTGTGCTCGGGTGGAACAGACATGACGGGCATCAGATGCCTTCTCTCTCCGAGTTTAATTAAGCTATACTTTGTCATCCTTCTTCTGCCACCCAACTGGAAGCGCTTTGCCATCTGATTGACACCATCCTTCCAATCTATGACAGGCTCTGCAGCTCGCACGCATACACCCCATCAAAGGAATGTGCCCATCTGCAGCAAGCCACATTGAAAGCATGTGCGCTGGAGGGCTGCAGAGAATGATTTGATATCCTCGGAACAATAGCGACAAGCTTAGCGGAAGTGTTCTTCTGGAGGCCCCACTTCTCTTCACAAATGCACCCACTCCTTCCCTGCCCCCCCCCCCCCTCTCTTTTCTTACTCTTCCCAGGCTGACAACTCTTTGTGAAGCGCACGTCAAGAACATGACAAGAAATTAAAAGGAACATATTGCTGACTGTGAAATAATTGTGTTTAGCCAAACAAAAATCACACATGTTTGTCGGAGGCTGAAGGATCCTCGTAAAAAATACCTCTAAACCAGCTTTTTTTCTATGACGGAATAGGCTTTTCATATGTAATGAGGTCGTATGTTAAAGGACACCTGAACTGAGAGGGATATGGAGGGTGGTATATTAATGTCCTTTTAGTCAATGCAGATTGCCTGTCTGTCCTGCTGATCCTCTGCCTCTAATACTGGGCATACACGAGTCGACGGGCCCTTATCAATCGAGCTGCCGATGGCTCGATTGATCATTTCCAACGTGTCAGATCATGCGGCAGATCGATTCCGCGCGCGAATCCCGCGGGCGGACAATAGAAGGCAAACGAAAGGAAGATGAGAAATGCCCGCGGGGACGAGCGAGAATCGATCCGGGCGCCCGCGGGGATACGGCAGGAGGTGGGTCGACTCATGTATGCCCAGCATAATACTTTAAATTGGACCTGAACTCAGAACTCCTCTCTGCTCTAGAAAATACACAACAGCATAATAACCTTTACACAAAAAACGTTTCTTTGTTACAGCTGATACAAATCCTAAAATTTGCAGTTTCTACTTCCTGATTCATGGAAGCAGACATATTGTTAACCTCCTGTGTTTTTACATGGGCTTATCTGCTTATCTGCCATAGGCAGTCATGTGACAAGGGGGGGGGGGGTCAAATTACAGCTAGTGATTAGACACAAAGGGAAATTAGACGGGCTAAACTCTAAATACATTCAGGGTGCATGTCTCGGTTTTCCTTCTGTCCTGTGCATGAGTTCAGGTTCACTTTAAGCCATAGACTCTAAGTAAGCATGCAGATCAGATCCTTCTGATTGGATTCGCCGCGTGCTTTTTTCAGGTGTGTGATCCACACACTGCTGCAGCCAAAGAGATCAGCAGTACTGCCAGGCAAGTTTTCCCACTTGAGCTGAGTCTGACTTTTTTATAAATAGGAACCGTTCACACTTGTCACTCTGCAATGGATCAGTGGGTTCTATTGCGGTAAGCAGGCCGCACCATAGTCTGTGATGATCCCAGACAGGTGAATGCATTCCTCATATAGCCTATGGGGGTAATGCCTCAGGTTTCAGCCAGACCACAATGGACAATCAGAGCGGACGCTACAATGTCCACAAGTGATCAGCTCAAGTTGGAACTGAGCCTAACAGGAAATGCATATGGCAGCCATATATCTCTCAGTTCATGTCTCCTTTAAAGGGAACCTAAACTGAGGATATGGATTTTTCCTTTTAAAATAATACCAGTTGCCTGACTCCACTGCTCATCCTGTGTCTCTAATACTTTTAGCCACAGCCCCTGAACAAGCATGCAGGTCAGGTGCTCTGACTGAAGTCGGACTGGATTAGCTGCATGCTTGTTTCAGGTGTGTAATTCAGCCACTACTGCAGCCAAACAGATCAGCAGGGCTGCCAGGCAACTGGTATTGATTAAAAGGAAACATCCATATCCCTCTCAGTTTAGGTTCCCTTTAAAGTGAGCCTGTCTCCTAAGATGTGGCCAAACTAAAAAGAGCATTTCTTATGCTGTTGGCCTCCCTGTTGACTATTGGGCACATTGTATTGCTTTTGTCTGGCTAGTATTGTCTTTTTGCTGAGGTGTCTGAAGTGAGGGACACCTCTCCTGCTCAGCATCTCCTTCTAATAGAACAGAACGGGTTGCTCAGCGAATGGCCTAAGAAGTGTGTCCATACAGTGATCTTTCCTGAATAGTCACCTGCAATGATCACACACAGTTTTTTTTGTTTTTGAGTGATAGTTTTGCAGGTATGCGTAAAAGCTTTACGGAGCAAACTTAGTCACCTTTGTTTTCCACATAGCGGAAAATGCATGCAAAATTGCACATAATGTTAGTCTATATGGGCTGCACAAAAATTGTTCAATTCCCTCAGCTAAGAGCCTTCTTCCCGCATACTGTATGCAAGTCGCATGCAATGCTTTGCGACTTACATGCATTTTTAAAAGGTGATTTTTTTTTTTTTTTTTTTTTTTTAATCTTCATGTAGTTAGTGATTGTGTTTATCAGGAAGAGCGATTGGTGTTGTCCATTTACTTCATGTCTGTAAATATGCTGACTCCCCCCCCCCCCCCCCCATGTTTCAGTAAAGGGACTTTCCACACAGGCAGTTACCACTGGTGCATCTACTGCCAGTGAGCTGCTCCCCGTGGAGGTGCCATGTGCTTGCAGGCTTCTGCTGGAATTCAACACGAGGAGTGTCATGTGACCCGTCTCCTGCCGGTACATCTGTGAGAGTAATACTTTCTAGATGGGAACGGGAAATTTGGACGGACTCTAGCGGCAGAAGTTTAGGCACCGCCATACGCCCCAATTGTTGTAATACCGGCATGGAGGGGAAATTTGGGCATCTGCGACACTCCATAAACATTGTTGTGGCTTTCCTGCGACGATTGGGAGGTGGACGGGGTCTGCATGGTTAAGGTTAGGCTATGGGGAGGGTGGTTAAGATTGGGGGGGGGGGCTGGTTAAAGTGAACCTCCAGACTAAAAATCTACTCAGCAGCACTGAAAAGGTTTGGTGTTTCTTTAAGTTTTATAGCATCAGAACTTTGTTTTTCTTACCCAAGCCTCATTTTTAGCTGCACAGAAGAATACTGCCCGGGCATTTTTCCCCAGATGCTGTGCAAAGCATGACGGGATTTCTGATATTGTTCTCGTTCTGCTGTTTTGGTGCAATTTTCTTTTTTTTTTTTTTAATTTTGAGATTTGAAGCCTAGCGTGTGCAACTGGGAGGGGTGATCAGGACACAGGACAGTTGGAACTGTCTCATGCTTCCTGTCACCTCCTTTCAACCAAAAAGATGGCTGCCCCCATGAAAAAGATGACTGCTACCGTGAAATCACAAACCTTTGCCTGTTCTTTTAAAACAGGGTGGGTAAGATATTATATTACCTATATATTTTAATGTAACTTAATGGCAGTATGTTTGTTTAGGCTGAAGTTCCTCTTTAAGGTCAGGCATCGGTATTGGGAGATATAATTGTGAGAGTAGGCTTAGGGTTGGTGCTGTAGTAAAATATCAGTATTCAATACCGATATTTTGCTATCGTCATTTTCACTGTAATAGTAGAACATTGGTAAATTTACTGATATTCTACTAATGGCATTTCTGGGCGTCCACGTTTCTCTGCCGCCCTTTTTTCCTGTACCCTTCTAGATGCTACATGTGGCTGTTTCCTGCTTCGCGACAACCACACCATCTGGAAACCACTGACACAATCGGTGGTGTTCGGCAACATTACATAGCAACCGTAGAGCAGATTAGCTAAGAAACCGCGCAGCAAGTGCAGATTTCCGCCGTGTGGATGAGGCCTTTGCAGCGTTATATACGCTTATGCATTCCGAAAGAGTCATTTGTGGGGCGATTGCCCAATTGTCTGATACTACATTCATTACACAAGGAATAAAAAAAGAGTTAACGGCTGAAAAAGAAATACACATTGAAATGTTTTTATAAGGCAGCAGCACAGATTATATCCCTGCTTCTTGCAAACTCCGTCTTCATTGTATTTGCAGTGATTCCTTCTAATAATTATGATAAAATTGAATTATTTTTTTATTACGAAGGGTAATGGCATTTGCTGCTAGCTTTTTACCAGCTCCAATATGTGTAATAGTCTAATGCGCTGAATAAATGAAAAGGACACAAATGTCAGCCGTGTACTTGAGCGAGACATAATTACGCAATGCTCAGAATTTAATATCTGCTTTGCTTACTGTCACCGCCTGGGCTGGAGCTCTGGCTGCCTGTGCATATTTACATTAACCTTGTCTAATGTAAACTATTATGTTTCATCAGTATATCTCCACTGCACTAAATGAACGTTCCCTTACGCTTTTAATGCAAAATTCCAATTTTGTTAGGAATAAGCCAGTTCTGCGTAGATTAGCGATATGCATTCCAGAGATTTCAGCAGACGTCAGAGATGAATGCAGTTGCCTCCTTTTCTCTTCCATTAGTGGAAACGTGTGTGTTTGGCTGACTGTACATGTTTAAGTCCATCCGTGGGACGTGTGGGAGCAGTCACGATATGTCCAACCGCCTTTGGACATCCGTGATGCATTTTTAAAGGACACCTGAAGTGAGTGGCATATGGAGGCTGCCATATTTCCTTTTAAACAATACCAGTTGCCTGGCAACCCTGCTGATCCTTTGCCTCTAAAGGTGGCCAATCTACCATCCGATTCGATAATTAGAGAATTTTGTTCCTGGTGGGAAATATTGTCTTTTGCCCACAGTTTGAGGCTAAATACTGATGTCATTTCTTCCTTTAACTTTTTTTTTCTTTTCTCCTCCAATTGCTGAGTCACCTCAGCCTTGCTTGTAAACACAAGTGAGCAGAGGATCATGTTTCACCTAGGCAGGGAAATAAAGGGAAGAGGAGCAATATATTATATATAAAGAGTATCTCCAGCATGCAACTGAATGGCAATTAAAGGGCCAGTGCTCCTAAGGTAAGTGATAACTCCAAACCATACAGCCTCTCTCTTCAGGGGTACTTTAAAGACCTGTACACACATTCTGCTTGGCTGAAACAATCAATTGTGATTGCTTTGGTGAACAGTCAGCCCTCAAGATAGTGACCGTTCATGCATGTTTTGATTGGCTGAGAGGCATGCATAGCCTTTACTGGTGGTGGGTGCAGGGGGAGTATTGAGACTCCCTGCTGTGTGCAGAATTAAAGTGAACCTGAGTCAAAGCTTGGATCTAAAAAGAAATACTTTAGAGTCTTCCTGAGTCCTCCCAGCACCAGCCGCCACTTGCCAGGACCTCCTAACACCGGGGCTGCATTCCTCTTCTGACACGAGTGTGGCCATGCTGCACCTGCATGAACAATGGCACAAGCCAGTGTCCGTAATCTTCGTGGGGTCCGCGCTCAGCAGCAAGGGACCGGAGGGCAAAGTGGGAAGCCTCTTATAGGATCCAGAGGCTTTCCTCTTCTAAGGTAAGTATTGGCTTTCGTACCCCAAGGTTTTCCTTGTGTACACTTGGCTGGCCGATTGCTTTCTGGGTGCAGAAAAAGGAATGCAGACATCAAACTGAGAGCCGGCATGATTACAAAATCATTTTGGGTGTCAAAAGGCTTGTATGTACTTGAAATCAGGACTGCTTTTACAAACAAAAACTAGAAGGGGTGTTCTGTTCATGACCGTTGGGTACACTTACACAATTTCTATTGCCCGCAGGAATCGGGACTCAATCCCTTGGGTGACAGCTCTGGGCCAAGTTTTGTACAGACACGTTGCTAGCCTAGAGGCTACCGATGTGTTCTGTTGCTATGGAGAAAAGGGGCGGAGCAACAGCGGCACAAAGCAAACTGGGTCAGTAGGAAAACAGTAGGGTCAGTCTGAGCTAGGACAAGGTGATTTGCGTCCTTGGACAAAAGCAATCTGACATGTATGTAAGGCGTTAGTTACTTCCTCATTCACAGCCTCTTGTTTTGTGCATTCTGTTTTTGGTAGATTTTTTTTTTTTTTTTACGTTGTCGGGCTCTATAGTGAAGAGTGTTAAACATAAACCTTTTTGTAAGTTTTGAACTTGCTTTAATCCCCTGGAGTAAACACTTTAGTGTTCTCCCCAGAATTTTTTTTCCAGCCGGGTGGCATGAAAAAGTAGCCGGGTGGGTCACAACTTTGGGAATGCAAGGTCGGCGCAACACTGCTTGCAACATAGGAGGATGATGAGGCGAGCTGATGACAGCCAGGTGCTCACCAAAGTTAGCCGGGTGCAGCACGCGGCTAAAAGAGCCTGGGGAGAACACTACACTTTTACTCTTAGGGGAGGTTATAGAGGCACTGCAAAAAAAAATTGAAAGATCCAAAACTATTTTATGCATTCAAAAGATTTGTGAAAAGTGTATTGTCTTTACTTATTTTGCTTACTGATGGCCTTTCTATGTTCTGAATGAACTCTAGAATGTTAGATTTCCCTGTAGGGGAAACTAAATGTAGCCATTCTCCAATCCACTCCCTGTCCCTCCCTGTGAGGCAGTGGAAGTAGTGTTGGTTCCATCCAGCGGCCTCAACAGCACTCGTGTTTGATACAGTCCTTCGTACCTATATGGCAGTGTATCTTACATGGACCTTGCTGGGTCATTGCCAAGCCCTGCTACAGACATAAAGTTCTGCAGGATGATCTGAAACTGGCTGTTCATGTAAGAAATCACTGCATTATGTTAAAGATTTTAAGGCAGTTACAAGTTGACATAGTTAACAAAGTGCAAATAGTTTAGGCTTGCTTGTAAATTTACATTATATTTTAGAATCGAACCAGTCATCCCCACTTCCTGATGATTTTGAATGGTCTGATTTTAAGCTGCATTAAATGTGCATGCAAGCAGGGAATATGAGATCTATATATTGTATAAGCTCGCATATAAGCCCTAATTGTTCAGCATAAAAAAATGTGCTAAAAAGTTACCACCTCAGCTTATATGCAAGTCAGTGGAGCAAAACAGATGGTGGAGCAGGGCTTGGTTAATGGCAGAGGAGCATAAGGATCGTGCACTAGTGATCCTGCTCTTACCAGCTTGTACCCTGCTGTGTCCGTACCCCCCATCCCCTGCAACCTGGTGTGCAGAGTGTGCTGCTCAAGACTACCTGTGTCCCCTGGCTTGTGGAGCAGAGCAAGCAACATGTCAGCGGTGCAATGATCCAGGATTCTTCCTGTGTGGCAATCGCTCAGTCTCATATCTGATGCCATCTAGTGGCTTCTTGACACACAGCTGTATGATTCTGGGGCACATCTGGCTATGGGGAGGGGGGCTGACTTGTACTGGGGGAACATCTGGCTACTGTGGAGGGGCTATATTGGGGAGGGGAGTTATACACAAGTCAATCTCTTTTCTTGGCTTCTAAAGGGAAAAGTGGGTACTACGGCTTATACCCGACCCGGCTTGCATGCGGGTATACAGTGGCTTGCAAAAGTATTCGGCCCCCTTGAAGTTTTCCACATTTTGTCACATTACTGCCACAAACATGAATCAATTTTATTGGAATTCCACATGAAAGACCAACACAAAGTGGTGTACATGTGAGAAGTGGAACAAAAATCATACATGATTCCAAACATTTGTTACAAATAAATAACTGCAAAGTGGGGTGTGCGTAATTATTCAGCCCCCTTTGGTCTGAGTGCAGTCAGTTGACATTGCCTGATGGGTGCTACTGACTAAATAGAGTGCACCTGTGTGCAATCTAATGTCAGTACAAATACAGCTGCTCTGTGAGGGCCTCAGAGGTTGTCTAAGAGAATATTGGGAGCAACAACACCATGACATCCAAAGAACACACCAGACAGGTCAGGGATAAAGTTATTGAGAAATTTAAAGCAGGCTTAGGCTGCAAAAAGATTTCCAAAGCTTTGAACATCCCACAGAGCACTGTTCAAGCGATCATTCAGAAATGGAAGGAGTATGGCACAACTGTAAACCTACCAAGAAAAGGCCGTCCACCTAAACTCACAGGCCAAACAAGGAGAGCGCTGATCAGAAATGCAGTCAAGAGGCCCATGGTGACTCTGGAAGAGCTGCAGAGATCTACAGCTCAGTTGGGGGAATCTGTCCATAGGACAACTATTAGTCGTGCACTGTACAAAGTTGGCCTTTATGGAAGAATGGCAAGAAGAAAGCTATTGTTAACAGAAAAGCATAAGAAGACCCGTTTTCAGTTTGCCACAAACCATGTGGGGGACACAGCAGACATGTGGAAGAAGGTGCTCTGGTCAGACGAGACCAAAATGTAACTTTCTGTCCAAAATGGTATGTGTGGCAGAAAACTAACACTGCACATCACTCTGAACACACCATCCCCACTGTCAAATATGGTGGTGGCAGCATCATGCTTTGGGGGTGCTTCTCTTCAGCAGGGACAGGAAAGCTGGTTAGAGTTGATGGGAAGATGGATGGAGCCAAATACAGGGCAATCTTGGAAGAAAACCTCTTGGAGTCCGCAAAAGACTTGAGACTGGGGCGGAGGTTCACCTTCCAGCAGGACAATGGCCCTAAACATAAAGCCAGGGCAACAATGGAATGGTTTTAAACAAAACCTATCCATGTGTTAGAATGGCCCAGTCAAAGTCCAGATCTAAATCCAATCGAGAATCTGTGGCAAGATCTGAAAACTGCTGTTCACAAACGCTGTCCATCTAATCTGACTGAGCTGGAGCTGTTTTGCAAAGAAGAAAGGGCAAGGATTTCAGTGTCTAGATGTGCAAAGCTGGTAAAGACATACCCTAAAAGACTGGCAGCTGTAATTACAGCAAAAGAGAATTCTACAAAATATTGACTCGGGGCTAAATAATTACGCACACCCCACCTTGCAGTTATTTATTTGTAACAAATGTTTGGAATGATGTATGATTTTCGTTCCACTTCTCACATGTACACCACTTTGTGTTGGTCTTTCACGTGGAATTCCAATAAAATTGATTCATGTTTGTGGCAGTAATGTGACAAAATGTGGAAAACTTCAAGGGGGCAGAATACTTTTGCAAACCACTGTATATACGGGTATCTGTAAAAACCTACTTATTGCATACCCAGCTTATCCTGTTTCTCCCCCCCCCCGCTACCCCCCATTATTACTTCACATTTATCTTTGTACACTATTTGAATTTAACATTAAAACATTACCATGTCCAAATAAGTTATAAACAAAGTAGCTTACTTCATCTGTTGTTGTTATGATTGTTGTATGCCTTTTTTATAATGTTTCCTTTTTTAAATTGACACCTCTCATATTCCTCCAAAATTTTAAGGGTATTTCCCCCCCAGTTCAGTATCTGAACTAGATCACTATAGAAAAGCTGTATTGTGTTACGGTACTGTTGAGTTCAAACCTATAAACTTTATTACTTGCTACACCCAACTTAGCCCTGCAAGGAATTCTTAGTAGTTTTTTTTACCCCTTCATTAAAAGCCTGTTTAAAAACTGTGAACTGAGCCATATTCTCTGTGAATATGGCTGGGAGTGTACTTTTTCAAAGAAAAACATGACAGCGGTCTTTGAAAGGCGTTCTTTTTTTTTTTTTTTTTTTTTTTTAATGCTTTTTTAGTATTTCTACATACATAATCTATTTCTGATCCTACACCTAGTGAGATCCCAATTAAACAGGACATTCCAAAGGATTATGCTTGTTCATTTCTTGAGAACATTAATCCAACACTAAATGTGTGTCCGGCAAGAGTTTGTGAATTTCAAGCAACGGCAGCTCGTTAAGAGAACCCAGATGTTTCAAGCAGTGAGATACCATCTTTTTCGGACGATAAGATGCAGGTTTAGAGGACTAAAACCAGGGAAAAAAAGAAACTAAACCAGTTGCATGGTCCATGGTGCAGGGTAGCCTTAAGGGGGAAGTGTTTGAAGAAATGGAGTATGTCATGCTGAACGTGTCACTCTTATCTCACAGCAGTGTATTCCAAGTAGCCCAACACTCAGAACAAGCTCTCAGCCTCCAGCTGTGGGAGAACTACATGTCCCAGGATCGCTTGTCGTGAGTGTTTGGCTACTAGAAATACACTATGCTATGAGGTGTGTGTGTGTCTCCCTGCAAAATGCTGAGCTACTGAGGATAACACAGATGAGACAGAGTAACCCAAGCAGAGCATTTCTGCACCCCCATGTAGTTCTGGGCTCACCTGGGGGGTCTAGCTCCTCACTTCACATCTCTTCTAGAACCTCCAGACTTAAAGTGGATCCGAGATGAAGTTTTACACATTGCATAATTGGGTTCCTTTCCTATTGTTTATAGGGCATTACTCAAGCCAAATACTTTTTTTTGTTTTAGTTTTAATACTGTAATTCCCTATAAACTAAACAAGCCACGCTCACAGGTTTTCAGAGAGCCAAGGCACTTTCAGACAATAGCAAGGCCTCATGGGAGCTCAGTCTGGGCAGGAGGAGGGGGAGGTATTACTAGCCAGAGATTTCAGAGGCAGAGGGGGGGAGGAGGGGGATTAGGTTTTTTTGCTCAAGATGCAGATAAGCCTGCCTCTCTGTAATGTTTACAAACAACATGGCTGCTGTCATTGTATCACAAGAAGAAAGAATCCTATTCTATTAAACCACCCTGGCGTTCTATTAAGATCGCCAGGGCGGCTGCGGGAGGGTTTTTTTTAAAATAAAAAAAATAACGATTCCATGCAGCCAACTGAAAGTTGGCTGCATGAAAGCCCACTAGAGGGCGTTACCGATCCGTAATTCTGATCGCCTCCGGCGGTCAGAATTAACAAGGAAGGCCGCAATGAGCGGCCTTCCTTGTTTTGCTTACCTCGTCGCCATAGCGACGAGCGGAGTGACGTCATGGACGTCAGCCGACGTCCTGACGTCAGCCGCCTCCGATCCAGCCCTTAGCGCTGGCCGGAACTGTTTGTTCCGGCTACGCTGGGCTCGGGCGGCTGGGGGGACCCTCTTTCGCCGCTGCACGATCAGGTAGCACACGCGGCTGGCAAAGTACCGGCTGCGTGTGCTGCCTGAGCGGCACCCTCTGGCGGTAATGGACGAGCTGAGCTCGTCCGTACCGCTAAGGTGGTTAAAGCTGTTTGCAGCCAGATTTGCTGTGTAAACTTATCTAAACTTTAGATAAGATGTATAGACAAGTTACTTGTTATAGTTAGTTTTTCATCTCGGATCCGCTTTAAGAAGCCAGGTTGCAACGGCCTACTACACAACTTCCTGCGAAAGAAAAGTGTGCAAGAGTAGCCACTCCCACGTCTCTGGGACACAATCTTTCCGTGGGTCACCAATCTACAGAAATGTATCCAAGAAAGAATGAAGGAGGCAGTCCAGTGGCCTTAATATACTTGCAATTGTATATTAGATTGCAAGAGCTACTTCCTACTCCGTGCCACCGCATGCAGAGTCATGTGGTACAGAAGCTTGCAGTTACCACCTCACACCCAATCAAGCACTTTCAATTTAGAGTTTTCCCAGCATGCTTCATTGAACGGTTCTATCAATTCAGCCTGAAATTGATCGAAGACAATTGGGTGGCCATGTTGCAGCATCGATCTCTGCCAGATTCGATCATTATGAACAAATTGGCTGGTTATTGATGCAGAAAATCATGTTTTGTATGAGCACCGTAAGTGCGCATCTTTTTAAGATTATGGTGTTTGCCACCGTGCTACTTAACTAAACATATTTGCATTACAAACCCCTTAAGGCTGCCACGGCTGAGCACTGATCCCACATCCTTCACACATCCTGCTCAGACCTGCTCTGCTTCCCCCGTCAACAAAATATCAATATTTTATAGGTAGCCCATCAATTTCAGCTGTATACCTGTTTGTGACGCAGCCTCATATAATGGCCACAGACTTGCCAACTCTAAGCATGTGCGATTAACAACGTCAAATCACCTGCAGACACGCAATCTGCTCCTGCCAGCTGACTTGTCACTGCGATCGTTATTTATATTCTCCTGTTAGAAAATGAAACTGTTAAGGTTGCTATAAAAACATGATGTGGCTCGTAGGCATTGTGTGATTAGCATATAAATAAACTATAAGCACTAATACAACCAAAATAAGGGGGGCAGAATCCGCTTATCTCAAAACCTCCCTTTGTTTGTCTCGAGCGGCAGCGAAAGCGTGGTTTTAAATGATCCCTTTTGTAAAGTTTGAGCAAACTTGATATGTCTTCTTTGCTGTCTTTTGTATTACAGTCATTGAAGTCGGAAGAGGCAGCCTTTCTATTGTTGGCGTTTTGTAGTTCATCACAGAAATGTACATGAATAGCAAGGCTGCATGCTATGCGCAAGTGGCTGAAGACTGTACCGACAGTCCCCTACTTACAAACCACTCGTTACAATTTTTCAGAATACAAATGTGATACAAAATATATACAGTACTGTTTTTGTTTAAAAGTGAATCATTCATCCATTTGACAAACCAAGCAGGTTGAGAGCCTCAATAGTGCAGTATGTCAAACCAATTGGTCATAAGAGTAAATATATGAGAATATACTCACAAAGGTGGGTTACCTCTGGTAACCACTCAGTAGGCAGGTGGGGAGATTAAACCCGACCCCACTCAGGTTAAAAATGTCGCTCTCCGTAGAAGAAAGGGGGTAACACCCCTCCACTAAGGGTGGAGAATCAGAATAAAGGATTGTTCAAAATGGAGGCACCAGATAAGGATAAAATAGTTAAACTGTTTAAAAAGGGAGAGGAAGTGGTGGACTTACCTCCCACAGGTAGACACACGATCAGTTATTCACTGAAAAATATCTTTATTCAAGTAGACTCCAGAATGATAGCAATGCGTTTCATGGGTTACATCCCGCTTCATCGGGCAATATGTGAAGCTTGTAAAGATCCAGACCAGGTATGAGCACCTCCGAAGGGGCTGCAGAACTAAAAAGCTTAGGCTAAACATCACTGGGAGGGCGGGGTTACAGGCCAACAATACAGTAATACAGGAAGTGTTTTTGATGCTGAAAATTAAATGTACAATTTGTTATCCTGAATAAAGTACAACATATCAGGGTATTTTATGTTGTTGCTCTGCCTTTTTGCCATTTCTCTGGGAGAGTCATGAATCAAAATAAAATAAATTTAGTGTACTTTAAAAAAAAAAAAATATATATATATATATATATATATATATATATA
This sequence comes from Hyperolius riggenbachi, assembly GCF_040937935.1. Classification (NCBI taxonomy): domain Eukaryota; kingdom Metazoa; phylum Chordata; class Amphibia; order Anura; family Hyperoliidae; genus Hyperolius; species Hyperolius riggenbachi. Next base: position 54,376,093 of record NC_090649.1, on the reverse strand, counting down.
TATAAGTTAGCAGACAGTAGTGGTGGTGGTGGTGGTGGTGGTGGTGGTGTTTGAGAGAAAAGTGCTCACTATTCTTAAAGGGGAACTGTCAGGCATAAAATCCAAAAATCAATTCTTTCTTTTTATCTGGTAAACAAGTAATAAGGATGCTAATCGGGCAATCCAAAAGTTAAAACACTATTACTTTTCTTGTTGATAAATGATCTTTCCCCAGTTTACCTGACTCTTATTTGGTACACACAAAATATGGTACACAAAAGAGAAGTTGCAGGGCATGCTCTGTTGTCTTTTTTTGCTTCTCTACTTCCCCTCAGACTTAACTAATGCAGCCTGATTATCTGAAGCCTCTTTCTCTCCTGTTTTCCCCTCCTACACCTCTGTTCATCTCTGATTGGCCAAAATTTCTCAGGCTGAGACAATGCACTTTCTATAGTGAAGGGCGAGCAAATCGGGCAGAGGCGACTAAGGGCAAATATTACTTCACGACTGGCTTCAAAATGGCCACAGTAAATATGGAAACTGTCTAGAATAGGATTTTCTACTTTTCCTTTAAAAAATTCACAGGAATCATAACGTGGACAGTGCAATACATGTTATGTAAGTAGAGCAAGTATTTATCTTCTTATATTTTTTTTTTTTTCTTGAGATAGTATGGTTGACAGCTCTTCTTTAAAGGGGAACTTCAGTTTACACAAACATACTGTCATTAAGTTACATTAGTTATGTTAATTAAAATAGGTAATCTCTTACCAACTCTGTTTTTAAAAGAACAGGAAAATGCTTGTGATTTCATGGGGGCTGACATCTTATTCATGAGGGCAGCCATCTTTTTGGTTGAAAGGAGGTGACAGGGAGCATGGAACACCGTTCCAACTGTCCTGTGTCCTGATCATCCCTCACAGCTGCGCACACTAGGCTTCAAATCTCAAATTCAAAATTTAAAAGAACACATTTGTGCCAAAACGGCAGAAGAACATCAGAAATCGAAATCCCATCATGCTTTGCACAGCATCGGGAAAAATACCTGGGCAGTTTTGTTCTGTGCAGCTAAAATGAGGCTTGGGTAAGAAAAACAAAGTTCTGATGCTGTAAAACTGTTAAAGAAACATACCAAGCCTTCTTAGTGCTGCTGAGTAGATTTTTAATCTGGAGGTTCACTTTAACATGTTATAAATTTCATGTTTGAATATCCTCCTCCATCATCTACGACGGCCTTTTCCCCATTATCCAGGAAGACCAAGAAAAGACGGTGGACCATCTCCTGTATATCTAGGAAATGTTGCTCCTGCTGCATAGAGCTGTCTCTTCCTACAGCGTTTTTTTTCACCATCGTCTCTTCAAATCTAGCATATTCATTCCTCACCATGATGCCAAGAGATTAGCAAGACTAGGCAGAGACGCTAAATGTTCACCTGTGAAGGGAACGCAGGACAACCAGAGCTGTTACAGAGGCTAAAAATACAAGTGTCAGACAGCGGCGAGACTGCAGTCTCTTTATCCCTCTGGTATCACCGGAAATCACACCGCTCAACTCTCTGTAAACTTTCCTCATGTAGGCTGACAGCTCCGGCATCGTTTGGTTTACGAAGAAATGAAGTTATAGACTGTTCAAGCAGTCTCTCAGAAGCTAATACTACTGGCTAATGGGAAATACAGCCATTTCATCTGGATCAGTTCTTTGTAGTCTACTAGGGGATATTTTATCACTAGCAGCTGCTCCCGATCAAAATGAGGTGAAAGAAACAAATAGTCAGACTAGCCTGTACAGATAATCCATGCACCCCAAGCAACTAACAGTGGCCATACATCAGACGACTTAAGCTACTTTCACATCAGGACGTTGCAGTTTGATGCGACGTTAGTTGCACCGCAAACTAAAAAGCGAAAAACTGCCATAAAGTCACACTGCAGCGTTACCAACGCATACAGCATATACAGTAGAAAATACAGGTAATGAAGAGTATGTCGGCAAGTCTTAAGCCTGATCTACACGATACGATTCTTTATACGATTCGATTACGATTCTATTTACGATCCAATTAAATCTGACATGTCCGATCAGGATTCGATTCAATTCAATTCGATTTGCCATTGTTTTGCCATGGCAAATCGAATTGAGTCGAATCGAATCCTGATTGGACATGTTGGATTTAATCGGATCGTAAATTGAATCGTAATCGAATCGTATAAAGAGTGGTATCGTGTAGATTGGGCTTTACTGAGCAACAGTCTAATGCAGCTAAAATGTGTATAACGCATAGCATGCAGCACTTTCATTTAACGTGCAGCGTTAGACACCAACGCAACGTCTGCACTGTGAACAGGCCATTGATTTTTCATTGCTGTGAGTTATTCTACGTTACGTGTTGGTTTAACGTGCGACTTTAACGTCACACTTTGAAAGAGCCCTTAGCGACCGTTCGACCATCTGATTCGATTATAATCAAATCGGATGAAATTCTCTGCTGGCGCCACCAAGAGCATGCCCGAAATTGGTCATATCGTGCAATATGGGGACGACTGCGATGGAACCCACAGCGCTGTACCCCTCCAGTGTAAAACTGTCATCATGCCCATCCTGGTAGAGATTCAGGGCCTCCTCCACTCTTACAAATCAAAGAAAAAAGGTTTCAGTTGAAATTTTACTTTAAAGTGGACCTGAACTCTTGCACAGGATATAAAGAAAACATAACAGAAATGTACCATGTATGTATTTAAAGAGTTTAGCCTGTGTAATTCCCCCTCATTTATGTCTAATCACTAGGTGTAATTTGATCCCACCCCCTGTATCACATGACTGCCTATGGCAGATAAGCCGATAAGCCCATTTGAAAGCACAGGCTGTAAACAATATGTCTGCTTCCATGAATCATGTTTAAGGGCCCGTTTCCACTAGAGCGAATCCGCATGCGTTGTCTGCATGCGGATTCGCATAACCAGTACAAGTGGATGAGACTGTTTCCACTTGTCAGTTTTTTGGTGCGTTTTTCTGTGCAGGATTTTTCTGCACGGTAGGGCCTGCAGAATTCGCCTGCGTGAGGAATGCAGGCGATTCGCAGGCTATGTATTTAATAGGGAAAACGCACATGCGTTTTTTGCCGCGATTTGGCGTGCGAATTCGCACGAAAACTAATGCAAATTGAACCAGGCAGTGACATGGTTAAATTCGCATATACCCTGCCTATGCAAAATCGCATGCGAAATCTCGGCAAAAAATGCACGCGGAATCGCATCCGCATGCGATTTCGTCAGCGGTGGAATCCCGGTGATTCGCACCGCACTAGTGGAAACGGGCCCTTAAGGGTACTATGCTGTTTTGTATCTTTTAAGCCCAATCTACACGATACGATTCGATTACAATTCTATTTACGATCCGATTAAATCTGACATGTCCGATCAGGGTTCGATTCGGTTCAGTTCGATTTGCCATTGCAAAACCATGGCAAATCAAATTAAATCGAATCCTGATCGGACATGTCGGATTTAATTGGATCGTAAATAGAATCGAAATCTAATCGTATAAAGAATTGTATCGTGTAGATTGGGCTTTAGAGCAGAGAGGAGTTCTGAGGTCCGCTTTAGAACATTTATCTTGGCTGTGTTTATTTTCCCCCCTCTTATAATTCATGCATCCTTCTTTCTATTCAGGACTTTTATCGCTATACTTTGAACCCTGCACCATAATTTAGTCGCAATTACAGCTTATTGTGTCCTCTACCTAACAGGAAGGCCCCCAGACACATGCTAATTACCGTCCATAAAGAGGAATACGAATAGGCACAAATAGATTAATTTTTTTTTTTTTTTTAGAAGTGTTAACCTTATGCTGCTTAATAAGTGTTAATTCATTATTGATTTGTCATGCACTTGTGTAGCCTAACGAGTGCATTATCTCCATGCTATGCAGGGGTCAGCCCTGTAGGGAAGGCGATATTTCATCTGTCGCAGCTTATGTTGAACATACGTCTTTTCCCTCGCTATTTCTGCAGACAGGCTGCCCATTTTTTGACATTTGTTACATGAATGGATACTTAGAGGGAAAGCTCTTTGTCCTGTGAGGAGATGCATTAAATGTAGAGGTCTCTTAGATTCTGTATATTGTCCTTCAGGAGACCTGAAGGGACACACGGTTTTAAATGTTTCTTTCTTTAAAAAAAACCTCTACCCAGTGCAATCTGTTACGGCAGTATGGTGTTTACATTTCATATTTGACCAGAGCCTAGACTGTCATAGTAGATGACCGCAATATCAAGATATCAGTTGACAATGAAACGATTAAGTGTATGCAGGAATCCACCTTCCTCAGCTCTCAAATCGATTGAAATAAAGATTGTAGTCATGAAATAAAACGTCGGATAACCTTCGGGCGAAACACAATTTTAAGTATGAACCAAGTATGGAAAAGCAAAGCCATTCGCATTATGACCAAATGTAGACTGGTTCATGCCATCGTTTTCCCCATAACGAAGTATGGCTGCGAAAGTTGGACCCTAAGAAAAGCAGAAGAAAAATCCAGTTCTTCGAGTTGTGGTGCTGGCGATGGTTGCTTCACATTCCATGGACAGCAAGGATGACAAACAAAGAAATATTGGAACGCATAAGACCAGGCATGTCACTGGAAGGCAAGATCACCAGACTAAGACTCACGTATTTCGGCCATGTGATGCGATCAAATTCTTTAGATGGACCTAAGGCTAGGACTGATCAGTGGCAAAAGGCGACAAGGCCGCTAAAGAATGTGTTGGCTTGACACCATCAAGGCCGACATAGGATTAAGCTTAATGTGAACCAGAGATGAAGCACCCTCATGCATTTTACCATATATATCAGTGGGAACATTAGAGAAAACACCTACCCTGCTCTGTTTGTTTCTTCACTGCTCAGCCTGCCTGTTAACAGCCCTGATAAAATCCCTGACTGAGCATTCAGTCTGGCTTTGCTCAGGAATCATTATAGCTGAGTCTGTCTTCTCCGATGTCTTTACAAGCCCAAACTTGCCCCCTTCTGGCTCTGCTATAATGACTTAGCTATAATGATATATATAACACACATCTGACAGGAATCTATCTGATGTGTGCCACACACAAGGAACAGCTTTCCAATATCTATTGGAAATCGATCTAAATGCATTATTAGACCATTAGATCTAATGCAACTCTATGGGCCATCGATCTGCTGCCAGCAGGAGATTGACCTAAATTTTCCATCCTGTCAGATGGATCAAATCGATCGAAATCCGCCACCAATCGATTGTTAGATTTGATTGAATTGATTTCTGAGCGATTCCATAGAATCGATTAATGGCTAATATCGACCTGTGTATGGGCCCCTTTACATACCAATATACAGTGGAGGAAATAATTTGACCCCTCACTGATTTTGTAAGTTTGTCCAATGACAAAGAAATGAAAAGTCTCAGAACAATATCATTTCAATGGTAGGTTTATTTTAACAGTGGCAGATAGCACATCAAAAGGAAAATCGAAAAAATAACCTTAAATAAAAGATAGCAACTGATTTGCATTTCATTGAGTGAAATAAGTTTTTGAACCCCTACCAACCATTAAGAGTTCTGGCTCCCACAGAGTGGTTAGACACTTCTACTCAATTAGTCTCCCTCATTAAGGACACCTGTCTTAACTAGTCACCTGTATAAAAGACACCTGTCCACAGAATCAATCAATCAAGCAGACTCCAAACTCTCCAACATGGGAAAGACCAAAGAGCTGTCCAAGGATGTCATAGACAAAATTGTAGACCTGCACAATGCTGGAATGGGCTACAAAACCATTAGCAAGAAGCTGGGAGAGAAGGTGACAACTGTTGGTGCGATTGTTCGAAAATGGAAGGACTTTTGTGAATTGTGAGACCACAGGGGTTGTGTACATGGTGACCTGCCCCTGTGGCCTACACTATATTGGTATGACAACTCGGACATTTAAAACCAGAATTTTGGAACACATATCCAATGTAGGTAATAAAAATGAGAACTGTAAGGGCCCCCTGAGAGAACACTACCGGCAAGTCCACGGAGGAAAATTTAAGGGCAGCTTGGTCAAAGTACTGTCATCAATAGTGAAGGGGGCAAGAAAGGTGGATGTTGAGGGTGAGCTCTTGCGTCTTGAGACCATGTGGATTTACAAGCTGGGGACTCTGGCACCACATGGTCTCAATTCAGAGATCGACTTTTCGGTCTATCTGAATCCATATGGCTAGGTCACATGTTGGCATAACTAACGCCTTCAGGCTTGAATATATACACCCCCCTTATACTGTGTGTGCTAAAACATATATGTGGGGAGGTTCTGCTGCGCAGGAAAAAAATCCCCCCCTGAGAGATGTATGGCTGTTTAAGAAAGGAGGGGAGGTGATGCTGGAGGCGAGATGCCCATATGATATATGATACATGTGGAATGAATGCGCGTGTGTTCTTATGATAGTGGAAGCCTGCCTATGTATGTGCTCATATACCAGCAAGCCCCCTATGTCAATATAATTAATATTTTCAAACCCTTTCTCAACCTAATCTTGTCCAAAGCTATAAAATATTAAAACCCTCTCTAGAAAAATGCAGAATGTCCCGATATCAACTGTTGAACTAACTATACGGTGAAATGCTGGATAAAATACGTGGAATAAACCTGACCTTTGGAGTTTGGGCAAAGATTCCAGAAACAAAGATGGCGCCTGTAGAAAAGCCATGTGACCAGAGCCTCAAAGTATAAAAGGAGAAACCACCCCTCCCCACCTTAAACCACACCCTGAGGAAGGCCATTGGCCGAAACATGTCGGTGGGAGGAGCTACTTGAGGCCGGCCTCATCCACCACCTCGTTCCATACCGTTGTAAGTGTGATCCCCGCTGTTGCGCTGTCACGTGGGCACGCGCGGGTAGATCTACTACACCAACCACACGGCAACTATCCACAGGATTATGCAACGCTGAGAAACGCTAAAAGAGAGGTATCGTATACCCTTAGGGGATTGATACAATAGAGTCATAGTGACCCCCTAACAAGGCTGGTGAACAAAGCGGACTCTCTGACTCTAGCTGTGCATGATATGCATGTTTATCGCTATGCTGAAACTACAAAACTGCTGTAATCTAACTACTGCTTATTAATGCTTACTAACGTGGAAGACTGCGCTTGGATTGCATCTTTGTGCACAATAGTGCTTGCTGCTGGCTAAAGGATCGCAGATATAACTCTATCAGTGACAATTTCCAACTTGGAGACAGCATGTTTTTTACTGGACTTTGAAGGTCTGGAACCTGCTCAGCAAACAGTGATTTTTTAGCACGTGCAATTTTTTCCTTGAGTCATGACAACTAATACAATGCATGCAATAATTCCTGTGGGATGAATGGTGTGAGTGTATGTAGGGAGCAAATGAGGTGGGGAACTGCTGTGTACTCTTTGGAACTCTTTGAGTGTTTTAAATGGTTTTAAATATAGTGGAACTGTTTCACAATCTTTTTGATTGCCTTATTCACAATAAAGTAACTTTTTGATATTGGCAAGTGAGGCCTATTTGAACTTTTGTTGTTGTGGGCATAGCGGTTGAATAATTAAGTTTAAGGCCCACATATAGCTGAAAAGGCCACCTGAAAGGTGCAATTTGCACACGGCGAGGCCTCTACCTCTCAGCTATTGCCATTAGGAGACCCAGCTTTTTCTTGTACTGTTAAAATAAACCTACCATTGAAATTATACTGTTCTGAGACTTCATTTCTTTGTCATTGGACAAACTTACAAAATCAGTGAGGGGGTCAAATAATTATTTCCTCCACTGTACATCATTATATAGAGGTAGGAAGTATATGTCAATACAAAGGAAAAGATCTGCAGGCTCAGACAAGTGCTAAAAGTTGGTATCTTTATTGTACACTTAGGGACACAAACACACAAATCATCCGCTGCAACAAATGAAGCGTATCGGGCTTACCATCTGCCCTTAGTCATAGTTGCCACAATCCGACCACACACCTCAGTCGCACTCCCATCACCAGGAGTATTCTGCATGTACATTTATTTAGCAAATTGCTCTGAATGCTCCCGGCAACAGAAACACGATCAGGGAGGTGAGTGGATAGTAACGCGCATGTGTGGGAGTCCGCAACTAAACCTTGTCGGAGATCTTTCGGAGTAGGACAGTGGCTTATTGGAGAGTACTCAGAAGGACAAAAAGAACAGAAAGACTTGGGTGTGTGTGTGGGGGGGGGGGGGGAGAGAGAAGCTTGCCCCAGGTGGGTTAAAATTAACCTTTTTTTTAAAGTTCATGTGTGCTTTAAGGTATTAAACAGCAATATGCATAAATATGGCAGCCTCATTGTCCCTCACTACGGCATCACTTGAAAAAGTCACAGTATGTGTTTGCTGTATAGATCAGTAGGTTGCTGTGTTGTCATGCTGAATTCTTGGCAGGTATTCTGTAGATTCGGAGTAAATTCAAGACACCTGATCTGCATACTTGTCCTTGGTACAGTTGCGATGTAAAAGTAACTCTGAAAAGGCAACTTCAATACTCCCCTCTCTTCACTTTGCTTATAAATTGCTATCAGTGAAATTTAATTAGTGAGACTACACATTTGACTTGTTTGTTTACACTTCCTAGGGCATCGATAATAGCAGGAGTTCATAAAACTGTCACTCACCAAAGCAGCTTGTCAGAAATACATGCAGCAAAGTAAGCTAAATTCTGTCTGACATTGATTGGCAAGGAGAGTTTCGGGAAGTACTGAGTCAGGTTGTATCTTGTGTCCTTCCGGCCCCACAAGGGGTTGTAGTGTAGAAAGACACAAGTAGGACATTTACCTATTCCTGTTGGGGGAAAAAAATAGTAGATGAATTAAAGTACAAAGTACTGAATAGCAGAACAGGAGCCTAAAACAATAGCTATGACCATCTTGAAGTAGACAGTAGTACAAGAAATACAGATAGGCGGATGATAGACTATGTAATCCAGTGGGATTATAGTATGTGTGTGTGTGTGTGTGGGTGGAGGCGCAGATCAGGAGATTTGGTTGGTAGTAGGGCTTGTATTCAGGAGTCTCACAGCTCCGGGAAAAGTGTTTCTGTACTTGGAAGCGTTGGTGGTAATGGTTCTGTAGCAGCGGCCTCATGGGAGGAGATGGAAATAAGGAGGTGGTTTAGTCATTCACTAACCTATTTGCGCTGGTTTTCAGTCTGGAGGTGTAAAGAAGTGCCATCCAGTGTTGGTAGGGTTGAACTGATGGTCCTTTCCGCAGCACCTTTAACCCTATGAAGTTTGTTCCTGTTGCTTATGAAGGCACCTGCTTACCAGACGGTGATAGAGGAGAAGAGGATTTACTCAAAGGTGGCAGTATTCAAGCTGATTAGTAGGTCCTGCAGAATTCCATTTTTTTCTCAGTTGTTGCAGGAAGAACATCCTTTTTGGGGCCTTTTTTTCTGTTTTGGTGGTATTTTCACTCTACCTCAGGTCATTGGAAATGGTAGTGCCTAGGGCGCAAACATTTTTGCTGTTGGCTGTGCTGCTAGCAGTGCTGCGCTCTGCAGTTGACTAGTGGTGGCTCAGTCAATGCCAGGATGATGAGATGATGATTATCCAAGGTCTTTTGCTTTTCCACAAGGGAAGGGACTGCTGCCCTCTGCTTGTGGATCAGTTTCTGTCTGCAGATCTTTGCATTCTCCTCCAGCTGCTTATCCCCAGGTCTACGGTCTCCTATTTTGGACACTTCTATAAATCACTTCTGCTTGTTTTGCTTATCGGCCACTGTAATATCAGGGGGATTATTTTTTTTGTCTCTTATCTGTTTTTGAGAGCCTCTCATGAGTTTCTCCTTTGTAAATTTTCTCCAGTCCATGCTCCCATAGACTATGATATTCTATCATTGTTGCTACTGTTTATTTGTGTTAGGCTATAGTTCCACTAGAAGCATGCAAATTGCATGTTAATTTTCAGAAGCAAAATTTGCATGCAAAATCACTTATAATCAGAATCTTTATTTCGCCAAGTGCAACCGAGGTCATACCCGGAATTGGTTGTGGTTCACATGGCAGTGGCAACAGAGCAAAGACACAGATTGGCATAAGACAATAACAATAATACAAGCAAGACAGGCAAGTAACACACAGTTTTAAAAGTCGGTGCAGTACAATATGCGGTTGGCTCATGAGCAGAAGTCCTCCGGGTTTGGATATTGTGCTGCTCAAGGGATAAAGTAACTTCATTCAACACCTTGAGTAGAGTTTTACCAAGAAGTGCACCAGGGTGACAGCTGGGTTATTTACTGGCCCGGGCTCCAGTGTGCCTTGACCAGGCTAATTTGACCTGAATGCGGCTAGCGTACCGACTAGAGGCAGGAGTTCAACAGGAGGGCTGCTTGGGGGGAAAAAGGGGTCTCTTGGGCAGATGGTCCTTTAGCGTCAGCCCGATGGAAGGAGCTTAAAGGGAACCTTAACTGAACGGGGGGTAAAGAGTTTTACTTACCTGGGGCTATTACCAGCCCCCTGCAGCAGTCCTGTGCCCTCGGCGCCGCTCTGGAATCCTCTGGTCCCCCGCTGTCACTTAGTTTCGTTTTTGACGACTCACCAGTCGCCGGCCGCCATGCGTATTATTGGACGCATTCACCAATGCAATTAGCGCTATTGCGGACCGCAACACGTACAAAAATACGCGTTGCCGCATTCCGCACGCGTAGATATGCGACAACGCAAATTTTTGTACGCGTTGCGGTCCGCAATAGCGCTAATTGCATTGGTGAATGCGTCCAATAATACGCATGGCGGCCGGCGACTGGTGAGTCGTCAAAAACGAAACTAAGTGACAGCGGGGTACCAGAGGATTTCAGAGCGGCGCCGAGGGCACAGGACTGCTGCAGGGGGCTGGTAATAGCCCCAGGTAAGTAAAACTCTTTACCCCCCGTTCAGTTAAGGTTCCCTTTAAAGAAGCGGCAGCCTGGGTGGGACGGGTCCTGGGAGATCCTGTTAGCCCTTGTTTTCATTCTAGTGGTGTAGTGGAGGTCTAGAGGTGGCAGAGGAGAGCCAATGGTCCTTTCTGCTGAGCTCATAACTCTTTGAAGCTTATACTTATCACTGGCGGTTGCTCTTGCCTACCACGCAAACCACACAATAATGGCGGAGCAGAGGGTAGCTTCAATAGTGGCAGTGTAGAAGCTGGACAGCAGCTCCTGAGGCATACCAAATATTTTCAATTGGCGCAGGAAGAATAGTCTCTGCTGAGCCTTCTTCTGGATTTTGGTGGTATTCTGCGCCCACCTTGGGTCGCTTGTTAGGGTTGTTCCCAGGAACCTAACGTTAGAGACCCTGGACACTTCGATCTCGTTGATAAAGATTGGTTGTTGTGTGCAGGGCTGTGGAGTCGGAGTTGGAGTCGGAGTCAGGGAAATTTTGGGCACCCGGAGTTGGAGTCGGAGTCGTGGTTTCAGAAACTGAGGAGTCGGGAGTCGGAGTCGCATGATTTTTGTACAAAGTTCACAGCCCTGTTAAGTATTAGACTAAGGAGTTGGAGTTGGAGTTGTGGTTTCAGAAACTGAGGAGTCGGGAGTCGGAAGATTTTTATACCGACTCCACAGCCCTGGTTGTGTGTGGGGGGGTGTCTCCTGAAGTCCAAGACCAGTTCCACTGTTTTGGCTGTGTTAAGGACGAGCTTGTTGACCTCGCACCAACTGCAGATTCTCTCTATCTCGCTGCGATAATAGTGTTGCCTCGTCGATGAGCCCAATGATAGTGGTATCGTCCGCAAATTTAATGACCTTTGCGGAGTCAGCGGAGGTGGTACAGTTGTTTGGTGTACAATGAGAACAGGAGAGGGGACAGAACACACCCCTGTGGAGCACCTGTGTTGGTAGTGCTCACACTGGAGAAGCCGTTGCCAAGCTTCACCTGTTGCGTCCTATTATTTACCATAGATATATGATCTTGCATGCATATTCACAATTTTTTGGGTTGTGCAACTTTTACAAAGTTTTTTTTTTTTTTTTCTATTATTGATAGTGTATGCAAGAATGCTTAAAATTGCATTGCATGAGGTTTTCCTGCATGCAACATGGTTCAGTTTTTTTTTTTTCCCTGGATGTGATGTTTCACATGTAATGGAAACCGGTCCATAGCAATTCATTGCTGTGTAAATTTGTGTGCTGATAAAACGCACAAATTTGCACCTAGCGAAAACAGGCCTTGTAAATTGTAACAAAAACTGTTGAAAAAACATATCAGCAAGAGGTGTAGATTAAACCTTCCTGGCGGTAAGCCCGAGCTGAGCTCGGGCTTTGCCGCGCAGGAGGATATCTTAACCCCTGGTGGGGCGATTTGCACCATTTAAAGTGCTGTACGCGCAGCTAGCACTTTGCTAGCCGCGCGCACAGCTTGATCGCCGCCGGCGATCGCCCGCACGCAGCGGCGGAAGAGGGCCACCCCCCTGCCAGAGCCCTGCACTGCCCGGACCAATGAGTTCCAGGCAGCGCTATGGGCTGGATCGGAGGCGTCTGACGTCAGGACGTCGGCTGACGTCCATGACGTCATTCCGATCGTCGCCATTGCTGACAGGAGAAGCCAAACAGGCTTTCTGCCTATTTGGCAGAAAAAAAATACCGCCAGGGGGATTAAAAATGCCAGGCAATCCCAAAAATGCGGTTTGAGGAGAAGGAGTTTGAGGAGCCGCATCAGGCTAAAGGTGACCATACACTTTACAGTGTGCATGTTATAGACTTGTTTAAAGGGAACCTGAAGTGGAGGGGGGGGTATATGGGGGCTGCCATATACATTACGTATGCGTCTGTGCCAAAAACAATTCCTTTGACATTTGTGTACTTGGCAAATAAACCTGATTCTTCTGATATTTTTAAACATAGGGCCCGTTCACACTTGTGCGTTTTCCAAGTGATTTCAGCACTGCTGAAAATAGCTAGCGGTTTGAAAAACTTGTGTACAATGAAAGTATATGGAAGTGTTCTCATCTAAGCGATTTGCTGAAACGCAAACTTGTTGCATGCAGCGTTTTCTGAGCGATTCTGGAGCGGTTCTGCAGGCTTTTATTGAATTAGAAATCGCAAAATGCTAATCACTGGAAAAACACTTTCTATACAGTGAAAAATCGCTGGGAAATCGCTAGTAAAAAACACCAGAAAATCGCCCTGTGTTTGCGTTAGCGTTTAGCGATTTCTAGTGTGAATGGACCCTGACAGTCCTGCTGATCTCTTTGGCAGCAGCAGTGTCTGAATCGCACACTTGAGACAAGCATACAGCTAATCCTGTTATGGTGGCCACACACCATACAATTTTTATTAACCACTTCACATCCAGACCTTGTTTTCAACTTATTGACCAGAGCAGTTTTGACAGTTTAGCGATGTCCCTATTTAATCAGAAATAACTTTATCCCTACTTATGACACAAACATGAAATATATATTGTTTTTTTCAAGACTAACTAGGCTTTCATTGTATGCCATTTTTTCCCTTAAACATTTGTGTTTTCTATGAATATTAATGGGAAAACGAGGAAATAAAATTGAAAAAAACACATTTCTCAGCTTTACCAATTCCAGTTTAAAAATAAAAAGTGCTACTGTAGGTAAAAAACACAAATTTTGTTTGGCTATTCTTACTGCTTATCACAAAACTTAGATTGTGTTCCTGTCACAATTTATAGTGAAGATATTGGATTCTGAAATAATGCTACAGAGTGTATTTTTCACTATGAACTGAGAAAATAAAAGTATTTTTAATGGTAAAAATCAATCTCATTAGCTCAGGAAACATATATTCCCATTCACCAATTAGTGCCAGAAATGTGCACAGAAGCAAGCCCAATCCTGCACAGCACTGCTTCTAGTACAAGACGTATATCTACTGACTCGTGGCTTATATGAAGTCACAGAGGACGTATATCTACTGACTAGATAAAGTGGTTAAAATATCTGTTCAATTCAAGCATTGCAATCAATTTTTCTGACTGATTGTAACATTTCAAAAATATGACCATTGTACCACACACACGTTCAATTTTTCCCCAATTATGATAAAAATGATTTTGCTAGGAAATTGAAAATTGCTAGGGCGTGTATATTAATAAATTGACAATCTAACACACACCATACAATCTTTACAGAAATTGAAGAAAAATATCCAGCATTCTGGATTGATAAAAATTGAGAAAAGGCAAATCCGCTCTGATTTTTTTCAGTCGAGTGAAAAAACTTTTTTTGGGGGGGGGGGGGGGCACGAATTGCCACAAAATAGGATCATTTTATTGTATCATGTGTGGCCACTTTTAGACTTCAGTCGGGAACCCTTTATCTGCTGCATGCTTGTTTAGGGACTATAGCTAAAAGTTTCAGAGGCAGAGGATCAGCAGGACATAAAGACAATGTGCATTGTTTAAAAGAAAATAAATATGCCATCCTCCGATTCCCTCTCACTTCAGGTGTCCCTTATCTTTACTACTCATATGTTCTAGAATTGCTTCTGCTGGAATCTATTTGAACAATAGACGCACCTGGATTTTTGGGTGGACAGCTCTAGGGAATCTGGTGCGGAGAGCATGGAGTGACCAACACTTGACATCTGACACTTAGAGGGATTATTTAGAGTTGTTACAGTAATGTTATGCTTGGGCATTAAGTACCGTATGTACTCGTGAATAAGATGACCCAGGTATAAGACAAGGTACCCAATTTTCCCGCCAGAAAAAAGTGATTGACTCGCATATAAGCCCCCTCCCCAGTATAGCCTCCTCCACAGTAGCCAGATGTGCTCCCAGTACAAGTAATCCCCTTTCCCCATAGTCCGATGTGCACCAAGGATGATACAGCTGTGTTTCAAGACACCACTAGATGGCATCATAGATATGAGACACAGAAATTGCCACACAGGAAGAATCCCAATCATTGCACCGTTGACACGTTGCTGGCACGCTCTGCTCCACAAGCCAGAGAACACGGGTAGTCTTGAGCAGCTCACTCTGCACACCATGTTGCAGGGCATGGGTGGGGGCACAGACACAGCAGGGAGCCAGATGGCAAGAGCAGGATCACTAGTGCACAATCCTTGCGCTCCTCTGCCAGTAACAAAACCTGCTCCACCATCTGTTCTGCTCCACTGACTCGCATATAAGCCGAGGGGGTAACTTTTCAGCACATTTTTTGTGCTGAAAAATTAGGCTTATATGAGAGTATAGTGTAGTATAAGTGAAGTGCACAGTAAAATTTATCAAACAGGTACTAACCACTACATACCAGGAACATCCCACAAGACCTGGCATTTTGAACCTACTCTAACCCAGTCACCTAGCCATCACAATTAGTCCCAGAATCCCTCAGATCCTTCTGCTTGGCCATTTTTTCTGTTGCTTTGCTGCCTAATATCTCACCCCTTGACAGCTGCCAATCCTGTTCACCTAATCTGTCAGTAGTTGTAATGGGATGGATGCTCAGTGCTATAGGAGTAGGTGAATCACTGAAACACCTTTATTGGCACACACCGCTCCTGTGTATGTTGGGGGCGAATATCTGTTCACAGCTGCCCTCCTCGTAATGGCGTGACCGCGGAGCCTCACCTCTCATTTGCAGGGCTGACAGTTTAGCCTCGTAATACCTCTCTCATGCCACATCCAGCTTGGTACGGAGGGCGCTGCAGATTCATTACTTCTGCTAACTGATGCCATCGTCCTTTCCTGGAAGCATGAGTCAAGAAGTGACAGGAAAAACAAACGTCGGTATGAAATGTCACCTCGCCTCCATGTTCTTCACAGCCTCCTGTAATTTATGATGAATTCCAGCAAATTGCTGGATATTTGTTTTCTTCCCCCCCCCCCCCCCTCTTATCGAAATTGCTATCTTTTAGCCTTAAATTCTTCATCGCCACGGAGAGAGTAGGTGGCTGCGGAGCTCTGAGATCAGGATTTTATGGGTGCCACGTATGTCTGAGGATTTATTCCACCAGATATTCTGCGACATGCAGCGCGCAAGCCGGGGGGTGGGGGGACGATCAATTTCGTCTTCGTATGCCTCGCAGTGTTGCAACTATTAACGCAGATCCATAGGCTTTCATGCTCTAGATAACTATAACTGTAAATCTGTGTTAAAGGTTAAATCGTCATATAAATTGGCGGTCCCCATCTTGCCATTCTGCTCAGCCCCTTAAAGTGAACCAAGCACCATTTTTAGCACCAATGGCATCTCAGTTGCACATTTAATATGCAAGCCAACAATATGGCTCATAAGTCTCCTTATGACCCGAAAAGCCCCACTGCAGTCCATCATGAATGCGGCAGCCAGAATTATCCACTCCTTCCATCTCTCCACCACGGTGGCTCCCCTCTGTGAATCCCTCCACTGGCTTCTTATCCAGTCCAGTATCCGATTCAAGATACTGTGTCTGACCTACAAATCTGTCCACAAAACCTGTCCAACCTACATTTCCTATCTTACTCAGAGGTACACACCTCACGCTCACTCCACTTTGCCTGACTGCCCCCCACATCACCCAGTCCCATGCAAACCTCCAGGACTTCTCAAGAGCTGCTCCAACACTATGGAACTCCCCACCTCCCCCCATTAGGGCAGCCCCCTCCTTTAACATCTTAAAGAAGGCCCTCAAAATTCACCTTTTTACTCTGACCTACCACCTTCTCATAAGTGCTCTTAACCCGCAGCTGAATTCTGGTCCCCTACCTTTCGTGTCTTCTTTCGTGTCTCCTCTCCCTCTAGATTGTAAGCCTTTGGGCAGGGTCCTCCTCCTTTTGTGTCCTACCTGATCATGCACCTCCATTACTGTGCACCCATGCTATGCATCTGAGTGAACCTAACTTGCCTAATCCCCATGCTCCATCCAGTCACTGACTAAGCATTACCTGGTACTCATACTGTGCTGTGTGATCTGGTTTTCTTGTATTCCTGTATTGTCATTTTGCTGTATGTCACCCCTAAATATTGTCTGTAACTCTAACTAATGCCCAGCGCTGCGTAATATGTTAGCGCTTTATAAATACAATAAATAAATTAGTAAAAAAAAACAATTTTACCACTTCTTTATACATTTAAAAACAAATATTAGTCTACTTCCTATGGTTTTATTAGTCTACTTCCTAGGCCTGCCCACCACAGAATTTTCAGGCTGGTGAGGACTGATGTAATTCTTTTATTCCACACATTAGCAGAGAGAGAACAAAAGCTTTCATCAGCAGTAGGTTTGGGTAGATTGGACACACTGCTTCAGAGTTTTCAGAAGTCACATATGCTATCTTTACACCTTCCCCTGGATAAATAATGGGCAGCAAGAAGGGCAGGAGGAAACATGGCAGCTCCTGTTGCTATTAGAAACCAGAAAAAAAAGTGGTGCTTGGTTCCCTTTAAAGGGAACCTGAGGTGAGAGACATATGGAGGCTGACATATTTCCTTTTAAACAATGCACGTTGCCGGACTTTCCTGCTGATCAATTGCCTCTACTAATACTATGAGCCATAGACTCTGAACAAGCATGCCGATCAGGTGCTTCTGATAAAAACCTGGCTGGATCAGCTGCATGCTTGTTTCTGGTGTGTGTGATTGACATTATTATTATTATTATTTAGTATTCATATAGCGCCGAGATTTTCTGCAGTGCTGTACAGAGTATATTGTCTTGTCACTTAAAGAGAAACTCCGACCAAGAATTGAACTTTATCCCAATCAGTAGCTGATACCCCCTTTTACATGAGAAATATAATGATTTTCACAAACAGACCATCAGGGGGCGCTGTATGACTGATTTTGTGATGAAACCCTTCCCACAAGAGGCGCTGGTACCGCGGTACTCTGGGCAAACTGCCACAATGTAACAATGTTCACAGACAGGAAATGGCTGTTTACAGCTGTCTGTAACAGCCAAAACAGGAGCAGCTTACATAACCTACTCACAGTAAAAATGTCACCATATGATAAATGTCAGAATGTAAATCTGGGAGAGGAAAGATTTTACAATGAGCCAACACTGACTAAATCATTTATACATAATTATTGTAAAAATGAAGCACTTTTTTTATTACATTATTTTAACTGGAGTTCCTCTTTAATTAGGAGGCTAGGGAAAAATTGATTCATCAGATAAGGTCATCATGGTCCAGATTGGTGCTGCTCTGTGGATTGGAAAAGGTAGACTTTCAGGCCCGGTATCTGCTACAAAATGCAAAGAGCTATTGCAATCGATAGTGATTTGTGATAGTGTTTTGCAAGTGATTTTGGGAGCGATTTCCCTGCTCCTATACAATTCATTAGAATGGAAATGCTCCCAAATTGCTGCATGTCCTGCGATTGAGATTTGCCTAATCGCAGTTGCTCTAGTGCAGTGTTTTCCCCAGGCTCTTTTAGCCGGGTGCTCCACCTGGCTAGTTTTGGTGAGCACCCGGCTGTTATCAGCTGACCTCCTCCTCTGTTGCAAGCAGAGTTGTGCAGAGAAGAAACAGCCCTGCATTCTCTCATCTTGCCCCACCCTGCTACTTTTTCATGCCAACCAGCTGGAAAATTTCTGGGGAGATCACTGTAGCGGAATCCGTCGCATCCATTTACATTGGCAGAGCATTTAGGGAAATCGCTAGCATTTGAAAGCGATCCCTAAACGCTCAAAAAATGCTGTAGTGGGTTCCAGCCCTCACTCTTTATTTGCATCAGTAGGCCTTGGGCTTACCTGATCGTTCTGATGGTTCATCAGCTGTGCACAAGGCCTACTAATGCACGTAAGGAGTGAAGGCCTCCCTGTTCCAATCCGCAGAGCGGCACCGATCCGACCATGATGGCCTTGTCTGGTGAAACCTGTTTTCTTTAGCCTCCTAATTCCCAAGACCTCAAATTCATCCATGAGGACTTGAATGATCTGGTGCTAAAGTCATTGTCAGATACCACAAGACTACATTAAGCCTCATATCGCCTCTTCCGCATCCTCACGCGTACCCGCCGCGTCCCCGATCGCCCGCACGTGCGTCGGATTCGATTCCCTGCTCGTCCCCATCGGTGCCGCTTATCTTCCGCTCAATTCCCTGCCATTGTCCCCTCGCGGAGAACGAGCAGGGAATCGGCGGTAGCAAGATCCGTCCTGTTGGATCCTATCAATCGAGCCGCATCAGCTTGATAAGCCGGATCGCTAGGTCTTGTGGTGTCCATGCCAGGATAGGTCAGAGCTGCTGTGGTGGTGTAAGAGGGACCCACACTGAATAAACGTCCCCCATTTTGAGTCAGATATGAGTGTGGCTGTGCTCAGACATGAAGTCGCGGTTTTGTGCTGCCGTGTAGATCCGCCACAAACAATGAAACGCGTGATGGTACAAGCGCTGCCATCCGGCTTCCTTTTAATTGCACCCGAATGGAGATGGTGGCTGGCAAGCAGAATACTGAAGTGAGGGGTCCAGTTCAGCCGTCCGTCTGACAGAGGCTCGAATGTAGTTGTAAGGACAATTACTTACATACAGTATGTACTTTGTGCTAAAACTTTTGTAATGCCAAGGTTGGGAGTCGGGTGATTAATGCGTTTCCCCTTCATTAGAACTTGTTCTCTGAGGTGAGCGTGTTAAGTGAAGGAGTAAAGGTCTATTTTGAAATCTAATGCGTTTTCTCACCACATGTTGTTTTAGGTGACCAATAGATCAGCACTTTGCCTTAAAGTGTACCTGTGACTCTTGAAAAGCAAAAAAATATGGATGCTTACCCCACAGTACAGGAAAACCTCTGGATAATCCAAAGGCCAATAGAACCTAATGACCGTGCTCCTGTCCATGGACGAGCACAGCTGCACTGTGCAGGCACAAGACCACACAGTAGCACAGATCTGCTTGTGCACATTTTCCCTCTGTGAATGAGCCCTACAAGCTGCTGCCCAGGCCGTCAATGCGCCTGCTTAGTGCTGCCGTGCTCGTTCAGATGGTACTGCAGTTGTAAAGATGATTAAGGTCCTGGCCGGCAACATAGGGGCTGTGGAGAATTGGAAGAGCCTCTGGAGGATCCAGAGGCTTTTCCTTTCCAAGGTATGTAACGTTTGTTGATTAAACTTAAAGGTTTGCTTTAAGGTATATATACACACAAATGATTACAGTTGCCTGCAGGGATCAGGACTCTATGCCCCGGGCAACAGTTATTGTTGCTAGGCTATCGGCTAGCAGCACATTCTGTTGCTATGGAATGGGGAGGAGAGATGGTGCACGGCACACAATGGAGCAGGAGGCGTAAGGAGTAGAACAATGACCTCAGGCTGCACTTGGCCATGACAATGAGGAACTCTGAATCTCTTGCCAGAGTGTTCCTTAGGGTTGGGAGCTGCCATACACACGTCTGCCTTAGCTGCAGGGCTGTGGAGTCGGTACGGAAATCATCCAACTCCGACTCCTCAGTTTATGAAACCACCGACTCCAACTCCAGGTACCCAAAATTGCTCTGACTCCCACTCCTTAGTGTAATATGCCAGGGCTATGAATTTGGTACAAAAATCATCCCACTCAGTTTATGAAACCTCAGACTCCAGCTCCGAATCCAGGTACCCAAAATTACTCCAACTCCACAGCTCTGCTTAAAAAAACACATCTGAGCACTTCAAAAATAAAAAATCCACTTACCTGGGGCTTCCTCCAGCCCCTGCCAGCCGTCCTGTACCCTCGCTGCAGCTCCGCTCACTGATGGTGGAACGATATCAGCGCGACCGGTGAGCCGCATGCTGGAGCACAGAAGAAGCCGACCTGGTGAGGTCGGCATCTGCAGCTTAGGGGACCGGGAGCAACCGGAGCTACGGCGTGGGCACGGGACGGATACCGGGGGCTGAAGGAAGCCCCAGGTAAGTGGATTTTTTATTTTTCGGTTGCTCGCCTCGGACCTTCCCTTTCACTGAGAACAATTTTTCAGGGATATCCAACTTTCGTCTTCAAGGGCCGTATCCATGCCAGTGTTTAGGATAGATGGAGAAAAGTGTTCTACTTGATGAACTACACCTTTCCTGATTCACTTTCATTCGTTAATTTGAGCTGTGCCAAAAATGTGTGAGGACCTCCACCCTCGTGGACTGGAGTACACACCTTCAACTTTGGTTGGCTAATCACTGACCAATTTTACCACCTCCATGTACTATGAGGCCTGGAACCCACTGAAATCAGCAAACGCGAAACGCAACCACTAGCGTTTTGTCTGAGCGGTTTGCAAGCGGATTCATGCGCGTTTTTGGTCGCGTTTTGCAACATTGTATTTTTTTGCTCAGCGGTTGCATAGTGTTTTGCGTTTTTATACTGATTGGTCCTGTGAAATATTTTTCATTTTGTTACAGTGTGCTGAACCGCAAAACGCTAGCAAAACCGCTCAGTTTAGGTTTTGCTGAGCGTTTCCGCTAGTGTTTCAATACTTTACATTTAAGCGCTAACGCTCCCAAAATGCTGTAGGTCCTGCGTTTGCGTTTCTGGGAAACGCAAACGCTCCTGTGGAAGTTGCCCCATCCATTAACATTAGCCCAGCGTTTTGACAAAGTGCTAGCGTATCGCAGTGCTGCCAAAAGCGCTCCTGTGGGTTCCAGCTCTGAGGGTTTATTTACTCAGTCTGCTCATAGTATTCAAAATATGTTGACCTCACACTACATGGAGGTGGAAAGATTGGCCAACCATAGTTGCAGGTGTGCACCAGGCTTTACATATCCCTGATCTAGCCTGTGCACAAAGCTTTACTCCATTGAACCCCATCCTATACGGATTTATTTTCTTCACATGCAATAATATTGTCTTGTCCTTTTTATTTACCTACAACATTAACAGACCGCTGTTCTCGGTAAATTCCAGCTGTGTATTTTTGTGTGTTTTCTCCTCCAAACCGTTTTCTACCAGAGTTTCCCCGACGCTTCTCCTGGTTTTCGCTGTACTCGTCGGCTGTAACTCCTGCCGCTCCGTAATGACACGCTTGTTTAAAAATCTTTATTACTGACAATCCGTCTGAAAAAAAACCCAGAAACAACCCTTTCATTGCGCTTCCGACCAATGGGAGGAGGAGAGCCGTTTGTCAAGCGACTCCCAGGTCTCTAATTTTATCACGGTAAACAAGACCTGCCAGTGTGTGTTTGGCTTAGATATGCCAGAAGTATAAAGCTGCCTATAGCGCGGTTTTATATACACAGCTGTATGTGGTTTATATAGGTTATAAAGAAGGGGATGTTATTGAGGGAGAGCCCAAGGTGAAATCTTGCTGAGCTGACAGCCGATATTTCATAAATTAGGCTGTGAATATATATGTATGTCTATACGTGTATGTAATTTTTTTGTTCTTGTCTTCGGGAGTTGCGTTATTGACTCGAGCTGTTCCTGTATGGCTGCTGCGCAGTCTTTGATTACATTAAACACGGGCCTTTGTTCTGTGCAGTATCTGAGCGAGCGGCTTTTGTTCAGACAGCTCCTTGTGCTGCACTCTTCATAATGGGAGCTGACAGATTGTTGCCTTTCTATTTTCTGAATTATTTGCAGGCATAGCGCTGGTTTAAAGGCACAGCTCCCTCCCGGCATGCACAAGCTATAAGCGCACAGATTGTCTCATTTCCTACTGTCCTCTGGGGATATTCAATGCCTTTCCGAGACTTGGGGAGTTTATTTTTAAAGACATATTGCAGCGAGCGCCTGAGCTCTCTTATTTATGATGGAATTTTATTTCCCTTTGTTCTTTTGGGTTCCCACCCACAACCCCAGGAACGTGATAATACATTAGCAAGTTTCAAAAGAAAACGCGTCTGCCTGCGCTTGCCTGATTGCTGTGGCAAAGTTGGATTGTAAACTTCTGTGGTCAAGTAATTTAAACTATTCTAAATGGTGAGAAAGGAGGGGCACACGGGGCAGGTCACCCTGGCCCATGACTGGGGAGACGCATTTCATTGGAATTCTCCTCCTCTTTTTGGAAGGCTGAATATAATTTTGCCTTTCTCAAAACAGGATTCCAAGACAATCCAGCTTCAATTGAGCAACTATGTCTTGGCTTCCATTGATGCAAGCAACTGGGTTTTTGATTTTTCTAATCATTTTGCACTGTATACAATGTATAGGACATATACCCCTCAGTGTTCTCCCCAGAATTTATTTCCAGCCTGGTGGCATGAAAAAGTAGCCGGGTGGGGCATGATGGGGGAATGCAGGTTTGGCGCAAACCTGATAACAGCATAGGACCGGCATGGGCAAACTTGGCCCTCCAGCTGTTAAGGAACTACAAATCCCACAATGCATTTGCCTTTGAGTCATGACTGTGGCTGCCAGACTCCTGCAATGCATTGTGGGACTTGTAGTTCCTCAACAGCTGGAGGGCCAAGTTTGCCCATGCCTGGCATAGGCGGACGATGAGGTGGCAAGCAGATGACAGCCGGGTGCTCACCAAAAAGAGCCTGGGGAGAACACTGCCCCTGATGAAGCCCTTCTCAGGTGAAACCTGTAGGGTTTTCTGTGTGCTCTTTTGGGTGTGTATTTCACTATTCTCTTCTATTGGCCAAGAGTGAGGTTTTTTCTTCTTCTTTCAGCCCTATTTAGTTGTATGATTTTTGCAAACTACATTGATAATGGTTATGACACTGCTGCCTTGGGACCTGCTACCTGGCACTATGCTGGCAGTTTTTTTTTTTATAATTGCACTTTACATGACTATCCAGTGACTGGAACTATGGAACAAGGCGACTCTGTTCCCTTATGGCTACAACCACAGTTTCCACAGAGTGAGCCTGGGACATTATGCCAACTGGGGGTCACTCTGAAATTGTACATCTCGAAAAAGCTATGTGTTGGTTGCCCTTTAATATTTTAAGTGATACAATAAGTTACTTTTAGTGTTTTTTGGAAATAGTAGTTTATCATGATACACTACTCCCAACCATGCACACACCCAGAACAGCTGGTGTATAACAAGCCTATAGCTTATACATTTTGCATAGCCCCACCAATCCAACATGCAGACAGCCTGTTTCAGAATGTCTAGCAGTAGGAGAACAGAGGCGCCAGCAGGATAAAAGTGGAAAAAAACTTTAAAATTTGCTGGGAGGAAGTGGTGGACTTACCTCCATAAAGCAGACACGAAAGACTGTCTGAATAGTAGTCACATTTATTAATTAGTACCCCAAAACAGTGCAACGCGTTTCGCAGGCACAGCCCGCTTCATCAGGCAATAAAAATGGGGACAAGACAGAATTTCAGCAATAGCAGGTGTAGCGCCTCAGCAATAAAACTGTTATTTTCATGTACTCTGTACCCCCAAATAAATACTTGTAAAAACAACAAAAGTGACAGCATTGAAAAGAGAATACATAGTTAGCCTAGGGACTTAGCTTTTAAAATATGTATGCCATGAGAGTGTATTACTGTTAATCATGAAGAAAAGGGCTTTTAATTACTGATAGAGTACAATGAGAAAACAAAAAACACAAACCAGAAACTAATATATTATCGCTATACATTATACTAGGAACATTATTTAAATGTTGAGATAACCAGGACAAATTAGCAAATACAATGTGTGGGTTTTACCTATGGTAACATTGTTTATTTGAAAACTATAGTGGATGGAAATGGAGAAATAGTGTATTTTTTCTTTTTTTTCTCATTTTTCCCTTTAAAATGCACAGATAATAACATAATTACTAAAAGCAAATATCACCCTCACAAAGCATAATTTGTGGCAAAATAAACAAGATATAGATCATTTACATCTGATGAGTAATAAAGTTATTGGTGAATGAATGGGAGGAGCGCTGAAATGTGAAAATTGCTCTGGTTTTTAAGCAAAAAACCCTGTGGTGCTGAAGTGGTTAAAGCTGTGTACAGACTCTTTATTTTCATCAGATAAGCACGGTGGCATGGTGGTTAACACTGTCGCCTTGCAGCCCTGGGTCCCCGGTTTGAATCCCAGCCAGGGCATTATCTGCACAGTTTGTATGTTCTTCCCATGTCTTCATTGGTTTTCTCTGGGCACGCTAGTTTCCTGCCACATCCCAAAAACCTAGATAAGTTAATTGGCTTCCCCCTAAAATTGGCCCTAGACTACGATACATACACTACACAATACATACATAGACATGACTATGGTAGGGATTAGATTGTGAGCCCCTCTGAAGGACAGTTAAGTGACAAGACTATATATATATATCTCTCCCATCTTCATAGACTAGATCAGGCTGCTACGTCTATAAGTGGCTGTGTGCAGGTTTAGGCTATGTTTACATTAAGTTTTGCAAAGGCTTGGAAAGTAGTTTTCCAGGCATTTGCAAGCAAGCTGTTGGCGCTCACCCAAGATTCCATTGCCATTACATCTGGTGGACAGTGCGCATAATGCACATTTTCTTTACTTTGTCGGAATAGGTGGCAGCCTCATACACCTCATCTCCGAGGAGTTGAAGTGGTACGGTTCTGACCTTAAAAATATAAATATCATCCCACCACCCTCCAGTGCCGATTCCTTATGTTTGGGATTGGACATACATTTGAATTAATACCCATTCCAATCCATTTTAAAGACAGAGGCTGAAACTGTACTGTAGCTGTATTTGATTTGTGACTGCTGCATCCTCTGTAAAACACTATGGGCTATATCCTGTTATCTTCTGTCCTGAGTTTTCTCCAAGGAGTTGCCGGTACTTTCAAACCTTACCAATAAAATACCTTCAAAGTAAATCTAAAGTCGGGATAAAAAAAAGTCGGATACAGTACTTGCCTATGGAGAGGGAAGGCTGTGGATCCTATTGAGCCTTCCCTGTACCCTCTTGGTCTCCTCGTTCCAGCACTGTCACCCTGGTTGAATATATACCTCCATGAGCCCTCAGATGACAGGAGCATGCGTGTCATCAAACGTTCCTAAACATGGGCTGTTCCACACTGCAAATGTGCAAGCGTGCATGCACAGTATGGATCCGCCTGTCTTTGGGAGGACTCGGGGACACGAGTGCTCATGATGCTTTACAGGTGTTCCCAGAGTTGGCATATTCAAACGGGGGGACAGCGCTGTAACCAGGACACCAAGGGAGGAACGAGAAGGCTCTTTAGGATCCAGAGCCTTACCTCTCCATAGGTTGCTTTGAAAGAGGCACTTTAAAGAGGAACTCCAGCCTAAACAAACATACTGTCATTAAGTTACATTAGTTATGTTAATTAAAATAGGTAATATAATCTCTTACCCACCCTGTTTTAAAAGAACAGGCAACCTCCTCGGTCCCACGGCAGCGGCGATTTTATTCATTATTTGGACATATTTTGATGCAGAAAATTGAGCAATGTATGGACACCCTTACTTGTTACTGTGACCCCTATACTGTGTCCCCTATACTTGTGGTTTTGGGTCACCCCGAGCTGCTTGGTTACTGTGTTGTACTGGTCCAAGCCCTATATCAATCCATGCCATGCACTGATGAGGACTAACAGTCTGAAACAGGCTGTTTGCATGTTGGGTTGTTGTGGCTGTGTATAATTTAAAGCTATAGGCTTGCTAGACACCAGCGGTTCTGGATACAAGCCTGGCTTCAGGGACATAGAGATCATTTGCATATTCGGTAGCGGTGCATTGTGGGTAACCACAGCTGTTCACTTAAAGACGAATTATCGCAAATTCCTTCTGTTTTAAAGGGGAACTGAAGATGGAGGTATACGGAGGCTGCCATATTTCTTTCCTTTTAAGCAATACCAGTTGCCTGGCAGCCCTGCTGATCCTCTGCCTCTAATACTATTAGCCATAGCCCCTGAACAAGCATGCAACAGATCAGGTGTTTCAGACTTTAAAGTCAGATCTGACAAGACTAGCTGCATGCTTGTTTCTGGTGTTATTCAGATACTACTGCAGAGAAATAGACCAGCAGGGCTGCCAGGCAACTGGTATTGATTAAAAGGAAATAAATATGGCAGCCTCCGTATACCTCTTACTTCAGTCCCCTTTAAGAAGGCAAACCACGCTAAGCATTGCTTTTTAGTAGGAGGGCTTTTCTGTCTTTTAGTCCCCTAGACTTGTGGTTTTTTTGGTCACCCCAAGCTGCTTGATTACTGTTATCCTATGCTGAGATACTGCATCCTCTTCACAGCAATGACACAAGATTTCATGCCATGGCAGCACGCATGTAGATTTATTCCTCACTGCAGCAGCATCATCACTGGTTATTTCTGCATTTTTCCTTCTCACGCTGGGATGTTATGTTACAGGCGACAGATTTCTTCTGTGAAGCCGAAGCAGAAGTTAGTGTGATGGTTTTCTCATGTAAATAGGAGTCTTGCCTTTGGAGTCACCTCCCCTCCTCTCTGCTCTCTTCCAGTCCTGCTGCCTTGTTTTTCAATTAGCTGAGCTCTCAGACAGCCCTATTGACATCAATCTCTATACCTAGGAGAGTCTTCCCTTGTCTAGCTTTCCTAAGGTACAGCTATTCCAGCCAAGTCTGGCTAATCTTTATTCCAAATCATTACTCCCTGCACTGGCTTATTGTGTCTGCACACTGCACTGCTACTGGCCTTCCCGCAGGCTTCTAGGATGAGCATGCACTGGCTGCATTTGACAAACTTATTAACAATCCATTTTTTTTTTACTAGAGGACTTGCAAATAAATCACTGCACGCTCCTATCTACAAAATCTTAAAGGGCAGCTGAAGCAAGAGGGATATGGGGGCGGACATATTTATTTCCTTTTAAACAATGCAGATTGCCCGGCTGTCCTGCTGATCCTCTGCCTCTAATACTTTTAGCCACAGACCCTAAACAAGCATGCCACATATCAGGTGTTTCTGACATTATTGTCAGATCTGACAAAATTAGCTGCATGGTTGATTATGGTGTGATTCAGACACTACTGCAGCCAAATAGACGAGTAGGGCTGCCAGGCAACTGGTATTATTTAAAATGAAATCAATATGGCAGCCTCCATATTTTTCTCACTTCAGTTCCCCTTTACATAGGTCCTGGAGCACACTAGAGCGCTTTTTGGAGCTATTTTGGAGTTTTGAGAATTGCTGGCTGTTGTAAAAAACAACAACAAAAAAACCTTGCTAATGTAAAGCTTTTAGAGCGATTTGTAATTTTGGAAATAGAAATCGCAGGTTGCATCATTTTGTGAGCAATAGTGTTTTGCAATTTCTAGTGTGTCCCAGAACTAGCACTGAATATTCATCTTTGAGCTGATAAAAAAAAGCTACAGTTTTTTGTAAAGCCTTCCCCCTTCCTTCTCCAGACCACTGCTTCTTGTCTGGACCCTCCAAAAGTTTGCGCCCGTGCTTCCATACATAAACAAGCGCAGCCAGACAGCTTGTGCAGGCACTGCACCCACCATGCTCCGGGTGGGTAGAATCGCTTGTGAGATTGGTCCATTACCATCCCATGTATGTCTAGCATTAGGGCTTGCTAACGTTGTATTACAATAATTTAACATCTAAGTGCATAAATAATATAGCCTGTTGGAAGCTCTGATGGTGTTTTGAACCCGTTCACATGGACACACACACACACACACACACACACACACACACACACACACACACACACACACACACACACACACACACACACACACACACACACACACACACACACACACACACACACACACACACACACACACACACACACACACACACACACACACACACACACACACACACACACACACACACACACACACACACACACACACACACACACACACACACACACACACACACCTCTCCTTCCTCCACAAATCATTGTGCTGTACTGGTTAGGAGTGCAGCAGTGAGACAGGGCAATACATAAAAAAACAGCATTATGATTTCAGATCCTGCTTCACCGTCCAGAATATCCTTGTTCATGAAGTGCTGATGGTGTTTAATTTAGTGTTTTGTTCACTGTTGTTCTGCAAGTCTAGCTGTTTTGTAACATGCGTCAGAGCAGGTGGATTCCTGGGTCCTCAGCGATTTAGTTTTGAACTTTACTGCAGGGGTTGATTTGCCGAGCTTTAGGGCTGGGTCGCCTGGTCATTAAACACAGAGGCTGTGGTGTCCCTAACTTTTAAGCTCTGTCCATTCAACTGAAAGTAATCACTTTTTAAATGTCTGTACTGGCTTTTCCCATCGTTTATGTAAACATAGCACTTGATCACCTCATCTCGTAGCCTCCAAGATCAGCTACATTAGGCGCTTCCGTGCTCCCCTAGGCAGCTCAAAACGCGACGTGACGACCGTACTAAGGGAACAGATTCCAAACGCTTTTCTGCTCTGTTGCAAAGCGTTTAGCTTTAGTTGATGGAGATGTCCACCTACGCCTGTGCAAACCAAATTAATCACCATGAGAGGTCTTCGGTCTGGGCATTCATTTAATGTAACCTGTAATATATGCCTAACCTGTCTCTCAAAATGATTGGCTGCAAAAGTTTTCATTACCTGGGCCTGTTCCGCTCATGGACAGTATGCTTGTTAGTTATTATCCTTACCTTCACAATCGTATTGCCCTTTTCTGTTTATTTACAGTACAGACATTGCTGATCCTTTATAAATTAGTCTCGAAAGGTTTGTATTCAACCTAGCACTAAAATAACACTATACTGGGCCAAAAAGCACAGCTCCTAATCTCCCCTTTCCTCTGTGTCTTTAATCAGACATTGTAGAATGGGGGTTTTAAACTCAAATACAAAGTGGGACTAAGTCACAGACCTACCTATGTGTAGTGGCCACCTCCCTACTTTATAAAGTTCCCTGATATCTAATGCCCTCCCTTCCCTACCCATACAGATCCCTCGTGTCTAGTGACCCCTCTCCTATACAGTTCCCTGATGTCTAATGCCCACCCTTCCCTACCCATACAGATCCCGTGTGTGTCTAGTGGCTCCCTTCCCACCCCTATACAGTTCTGTGATGTCGATTGCCCACCCTTCCCTCTCCATATAGTTCCCCGGTGTCTGACCCCCCCTTCCCTCCTCTATACAGTTCCCTGGTGTCTAGTGACCCCTATCCCTCCCCTAAATAGTTCCCTGGTGTCTAGTGCCTTCCCTCTTCTGCCCCCAAAATAGCTTTCCTTGTGATCTAGTGCTTGACCTCCAATATAGCTTCACTGGTGGTCTAGAATGAGGTAGAAATAATATGAAGTGGGGAAACTGCTTGAGGGCCAAATATGAAGGCTCAGCTGGCCAGATTTGGCCCATGGGCCAGAGTTTGACTGTTACTGTATGTAGCAGATGAAGTCGGAAAGTAAAAGTGCATTTAGTAATTCTGCATTATTACAGCCCCCTCTTGTTGTAGATTTGGATAGTTCTCTGTCTGGCTGAGATTAGAAAGCATGAAGATATGAAACGGAGCATATATATGGAATAGCTTCGTTAGAACATATGGCTGGCCCAGTGTAAAAATATATTTAAGCTGAACTCCAGACAAACGGCTAGATGGAGACCTGAAGTACCTTACTTGTGAAAAGGTCTAAGCAGTGATGAGACTCGTCACTGTCCACCACTGTGGTTCACACCGTTATAGGCAGAGCATGCCAGACATCACAGCCGCCAGCCTGACCTGGCATTGGTCCTGGACGCTCCGGGCCTGAAGGAAATAAGCATATTTGTATGAGCATTTCAGTGCATTTTATGCCAATGTCTCTATTTCCAACAAGTGAGTAAGTATTGATGCAATATATTGGTTTATGCTTTGTGCTATTTAAAGTGAACCAGAAGTGAGAGTTATATGGAGACTGCCATATTTATTTCCTCTTAAACAATACCAGTTGCCTCTCAGCCCTGCTGATCTATTTAGCTGCAGTAGTGTCTGAAGTACACCAGAAACAAGCATGCAGCTAATCTTGTCAGATCTCACAGTACTTGACAAACACCTGATTTACTGCATGCTTGCTCAGGGTCTACAGCTGAAAGCATTTGAGGCAGAGGATCAGCAGGATAACCAGGCAACTGGTATTACTTAAAAGGAAACAAATATGGCAGCCTCCACATACCTCTCACCTCGGGTTCACTTTAAACAAAAGTAGATGTTTACTTTTTTTTTTTATTGTTTTTTCAAAAGCAAGCAGAATCCTATAAGCCTCCAAAGATCTCGTATAAATTGAATTTGTGTATTTTATATTTTTCAGATTCAGACTGTGAGAGACATCCAGCAAGTATTCACGTGACCTTTTAGGATCAGGTGCCTCACCCAGTCTTTACCGGCATGGTACCCAGCGACGGCTGGCCCTATCTATGAACCTTCTGCTATGCGTCCATCCGCAGACGGCAGTGCTGTGAGGTCAGTAAGTACCCGGTGTGTCTTGACATTGGTTTTAAAGAGTACCTGAGTAAAAAGGCCCGAGCCAGTCATGACAGGATCTGCATTAATGATGGAGGATTGGGGAACTGATGGGAGGGGAAGGAGGGTGGTGGGTGTTGGGGTTAAATACTTGTTCTAGCATCATCCCTCCAGGCAGGTGATCGTTCTGCCCTCCAGGGAGATATGGCCCTGGCAATTTTTTTTTTTTTAAAAAACGCCGAGGCTCTGCCCCATCTGCGTTGCCATGACCTGCCCCCAGCTAGCTGCCTAGTTGGTGGCTGCCGAACTTGGGGGCAACATAGGCGGAGGTTTCCGAAGATCTTTCTCTCCACACCCAACATAACCCCCTCCAAATGAGGAACAGAGGCGCCAATGAAGTATAAATTAACCACTTGAGGACCCACCCTTTACCCCCCCTTAAGGACCAGCGTTATTTTTTGTGATCTGTGCTGGGTGGGCTCTGCAGCCCCCAGCACAGATCATGTTTCATGCAGAGCGATCAGATCGCCCCCCTTTTTCCCCCCCTATGGGGATGATGTGCAGGGGGGGTCTGATTGCTCCGGTGGGCAGGCATGTTGCGGGGGGGCACCTCAAAGCCCCCCTCCGCGGCAAAATTCCCCCCTCCCTCTCCTACCTGCTCATCCCCGGTGATCGGGGCTGCACAGGACGCTATCCGTCCTGTGCAGCCAGTGACAGGCTGTCCCCTGTCACATGGCGGCGATCCCCGGCCGCTGATTGGCCGGGGATCGCCGATCTGCCTTATGGCGCTGCTGCGCAGCAGCGCCGTACAATGTAAACAAAGGAGACAAATGTCTCCTACGTTTTACATTTAGTCTGCGAGCCACAATCAGCGGCACGCAGGCTATTCACGGAGACCCGCTCCGTGATCTAACAGGAAACGGCCCCTCGCGCGAGCGGCCTTTCCTGATTAATTAGGAAGGCACCTGGCGACGCACAGTTGCGTCGCTGGTCCTCCAGCTACCACCTTGCCGCCGCACGGTATGAGTGTGCGGTCGGCAAGTGGTTAAAAAAAATGTTTAAAGTGGGGGGGGGGGGTTGTTAATGGTGGACTTACCTCCCCACAAAAGAAGACACAATAATGTGTAATATACAAGTTAGATTTATGTTATACTCCAAAACATCTGCAACGCGTTTCGCGGGTCTCACGCCTGCTTCCTCAGGCTAAAATACAGGAAGGAGCAACTCTAAGAGTCTCTATATGTGGTATAGTGCCTCTATCTATACCACATATAGATTTTACACTATCGGGGCTCCCGAATCTTCCTTTTTGTCTCTACTCTCCAAATGACCTATTATTCCCCCTTACCCATTCCTGGCTGTTCGTGGAGTAGCTCAATCTGATGAGTAGCGTAGGCTGATAGGAAACCTGGATTTTCGAACGCCTACCAGAAGTTGGATTCTTCCTTTCTGCACATGGCGGACGGCAGTTCTCAGGATTCCAGAACCACAGTGTGGTGCAATCTGCTCACTCTAGTGTCGCCTGTAGTGGCAGATAGCAATGTTGGATCAAAGGTTTCTAATAACTTTAAAGAGAACCCGAGGTGTGTTAAAAGAATGTTATCTGCATACAGAGGCTGGATCTGCCTATACAGCCCAGCCTCTGTTGCTATCCCAAACCCCACTAAGGTCCCCCTGCACTCTGCAATCCCTCATAAATTACAGCTTTGCTGTGAGGCTGTGTTTACATCTGTAGTGTCAATCTCGGCTGCTCCCCCGCCTCCTGCATAGCTCCGGTCCCTGCCCCCATCCCTTCCCTCCAATCAGCAGGGAGGGAAGGGATGCAGGCGGGGACTGGAGTTCTGCAGGAGGCGGGGAGAGCAGCAGACTGACACTATAGAGATAAACACAGCCAGCTCTGACAAGCTGTTTGTCAGCAGCGTGGCTGTGATTTATCAGGGATTGCGGAGTGCAGGGGGACCTTAGGGGGGCTTGGGATAGCAACAGAGGCTGGGCTGTATAGGCAGATCCAGTCTCTGTATGCAGATAATATTCTTCAAACCCACCTCGGGTTCTCTTTAAGTCCATCTCAAAACTTTAGGGCCTGAGCCTTATGTCATGCAGCACTTACTCTTGCCACACCCAATCTGGACATCTCCATCCCTGGAAACATTTAAATGCAAACTGAAAAGCCACCTGTTTAGTCTGGCATTTACAGTCACTTCATTATTTACTCTGTTCACCCTGCAACGATTGGCCTCAATTCACTAACCTAATGCTGGAGATAAGGCAAGAGAAAACTTACCACCACACATGGATCTTGCCTTATTAAGGCGTAGAGATACGGTTTCACAGTGAGGGAGTTATCTTATCACTTCAAGCCTTAAGTTACCGCCTTTGTAGTTATTTTCACATGCAGTTAATTAACAGCCTGTCTTTTTAAAGAGGAACTGGAGAGAGGTATATGGAGGCTGCCATGTTTATTTCCTTTTAATCAATACCAGTTGCCTGGCAGCCCTGCTGGTCTATTTCTCTGCAGTAGTATCTGAATAACACCAGAAACAAGCATGCAGCTAGTCTTGTCAGATCTGCCTTAAAATCTGAAACACCTGATCTGCTGCATGCTTGTTCAGGGGCTATGGCTAATAGTATTAGAGGCAGAGGATCAGCAGGTCTGCCAGGCAACTGGTATTGCTTAAAAGGAAATAAACATAGCAGCCTCCATATACCTCTCTCTTCAGTTCCCCTTTAACTTAAGAATTCTGGAGTTATTTTAAGGATTGAAGAGCTAACTTTAGAGATCTCTCCTTAACTTAAAGACAGAAGAGTTAAAGGAATACTGTAGGGGGGTCGGGGGAAAATGAGTTGAACTTACCCGGGGCTTCTAATGGTCCCCCCCCCAGACATCCTGTGCCTGCGCAGCCACTCACCGATGCTCCGGCCCCGCCTCCAGTTCACTTCTGGAATTTCAGACTTCAAAGTCTGAAAACCATTGCGCCTGCGTTGCGGTGTCCTTGCTCCTGCCGATGTCACCAGGAGCGTACTGCGCAGACACAGACCATACTGGGCCTGCGCAGTACGCTCCTGCTGCCATCAGTGGGAGTGAGGACACGGCAACGCAGGTGCAGTGGTTTTCAGACTTTAAAGTCTGAAATTCCAAAAGTGAACTGGAGGCGGGGCCGGAGCATCGGTGAGTGGCTGCATGGGCACAGGATGTCTGCGGGGGACCATTAGAAGCCCCGGGTAAGTTCAATTCATTTTCCCCTGACCCCCCCCCCCCCCTACAGTATTCCTTTAACTTTAGGTTTGCCTGAGGTAAAATGTGTCCTGAATACTACATGCCTTATCACCATGGTGATAACTCTAGAAACGTTATTAAAGACAGGAGATAAGCTTGAAATGAGGCAAAATGTATTGAGACATATCTATGCTCTTTGAGTTCTATGGGAAATTGTGCTTTACAAATGTTATGGTATTGTATAAGAATAGTGTATTACCATTTGGGTGTTCCAGCAGACGATTTGGAGTACACATTGAGATTGAGAAGCTGGGTAACAAGTCCTCAGAGCTGTACTGGACTCACTGCAAAAAGTCTGTTAGGTGGAAAAATTTCATATTTTCATTTGGGGCATAGCAAAGCCTAGTGGGGTTCTTGAAAGATTCATAAATAAGCATTTCTGTCAGTTGTACACACCCTCTGTTGGGAACGTTGTTTTAATAAATTCTGGCAGCCCCAAATTGAATAAAGATAAGGCCCTGTTCATATCACAAATGCGGACGGCCATGCGTGCGGAACGCAACGCATGCGAACGCACGCCATCCGCGTTTGTGTGCGTTGTGTGGCTGATCCCATCACTGAAAAGTGAATGGGACAGCCACGCGTTTTTGCAAAAAATGTGTGCAGCATGCGTTCCCGGACCGCACAGGTCCGGAACGTATGCAGTGTGAACATCAGACAGTGCACTCTATGCACTGTCTGATGTCGTGCGTGTGGGCCTCCTGCACGCGTTTCCAAAACGCGGCTGGAAACGCGTGCAGTGTGAACGGGGCCTAGTTGTTGCTGTGATGGTTGGGTGTGTGTGTGTGGGCATGTGACTGCAATGGCAGCACAAACTTTTTATTCCCAATTAAGCTTTGGGAGCCTCCTTCTTCCCCTTCCATAGCTCTTGGCCAAGCTGAAATTTTTTTGTTTTATTATAGCATTGTCTTTTTTTCACGAAGCTTTAAAAAATACATTCATTCCACTGACTGTCATGGGATAGTCTTTGAAAATGTAAAACATTGTACAATATTACTTTTCTAGAAAATAGTAAATAATGTAGGCATAAGATGACAAGTGTGCTAAACAAAGGTGTGTTAAAGTGAACCTCCGGACTAAAAATCGACTCAGC
The DNA here is from genome assembly GCF_040937935.1 of Hyperolius riggenbachi. Taxonomy (NCBI): domain Eukaryota; kingdom Metazoa; phylum Chordata; class Amphibia; order Anura; family Hyperoliidae; genus Hyperolius; species Hyperolius riggenbachi. Next base: position 54,340,544 of record NC_090649.1, on the reverse strand, counting down.
AGCACTGAAAAGGCTTGGTGTTTCTTTAAGTTTCACAGCATCAGAACTTTGTTTCTCTTATACAAGCCTCATTTTTAGCTGCACAGAAGAAAACTGCCCGGGCTTTTTTACCCTGATGCTGTGCAAAGCATGATGGGATTTCTGATGTTGTTGTTCTCGTTCTGCTGTTTTAGTGCAATTTTTTTTTTTTCACATATTGAATTTGACATTTGCAGCCTAGCGTGTGCAGCCAGGAGGGGTAATCAGGACACAGGACAGTTGGAACTGTGTCTCCTGCTCCTTGTCACCTTTCAACCAAAAAGATGGCTGCCGCAATGACAAAGATGGCAGCCCCCATGAATCACAAACATTTGCCTGTTCTTTTAAAACAGGGTGGGTAAGAGATTATATTACCTATCTATTCTAATTAACATAACTAATGTAACTTGATGACGGTATGTTTGTTTAGGCTGAAGTTCCCCTTTAAACAAAAAAACTCGAACAAAAACTTTTTGTTCTTGTTGGCCATAGCAACCTCTCATTTTTAAAGTGTTATTTTAAAGCGGACCTTAACTCAGAACTTCCACTCAGCTCTAAAAGATGCAGCATAATAACCTTTTAAAGAAAAACCTTTATTTGTTACAGCTGATACAAATCCTGCAATAAATCTGCAGTGTCTACTTCCTGCTTTAATGGAAGCAGAGATGGGGTTAACACCCTGTGCTTACAAATTAGCTGCTCTGCTGAGACAGTCAGCTGACAGAGCTGAGAGATCAAATTACACTTGTGATTAGACACAGATGAGGGGGAATTAGACAGGCTAAACCAGGGGTCCCCAAACTTTTTCGGTCGAGGGCCGGGTCAACATGCTTGATAATGATGGGGGGGGGGGGGGGGGTTAGGCAGAGTATACATGAAATGATGTAGAAAACATTACATTGAACCTAGTTAATGTAAACTATTACCTATTAATCCGTATGTCTCCCATTTAGCCAAATCAGATATTATGCCCTCCAACACAGCATGTGCAGGCAGTACACCCCTCAACACAGCATGTGCAGGCAGTACACCCCTCAACACAGCATGTGCAGGTAGTACGCCCCTCAACACAGCATGTGCAGGCAGTACGCCCCTCAACACAGCATGTGCAGGTAGTACGCCCCTCAACACAGCATGTGCAGATAGTACGCCCCTCAACACAGCATGTGCAGATAGTACGCCCCTCAACACAGCATGCGCAGTCAGTACGCCCCTCAACACAGCATGCGCAGGCAGTACGCCCCTCAACACAGCATGCGCAGGCAGTACGCCCCTCAACACAGCATGCGCAGGCAGTACGCCCCTCAACACAGCATGCGCAGGCAGTACGCCCCTCAACACAGCATGTGCAGATAGTACGCCCCTCAACACAGCATGTGCAGGCAGTATGCCCCTCAACACAGCATGTGCAGGCAGTATGCCCCTCAACACAGCATGTGCAGGCAGTATGCCCCTCAACACAGCATGTGCAGGTAGTACGCCCCTCAACACAGCATGTGCAGGTAGTACGCCCCTCAACACAGCATGTGCAGGCAGTACGCCCCTCAACACAGCATGTGCACGTAGTACGCCCCTCAACACAGCATGTGCATGTAGTACGCCCCTCAACACAGCATGTGCAGGCAGTACGCCCCTCAACACAGCATGTGCAGGTAGCACTCCCCTTAACACAGCATGTGCAGGTAGTATGCCCCTCAACACAGCATGTGCAGATAGTACGCCCCTCAACACAGCATGTGCTGCTATTGTGACTCTAACACAGCAAGTCATATGTGAGCTTTAATATCACCTAATGGCCTGCAAAATCTCACCCATATACACACCCACACAATCACTATGACAACATTTACAGCACAACCCTCCAAAGCATAGCCTTCCTGCACAGCACTGACCAAATACATGTGGTTATTCTTGTTACAAGTCATCCCCACCACCTGGTAACCACTTTCCCAGCAGCCTGAAACACACTCCCCCGCGCTAAGCCTTCAGTGTTCATAATACATATTTTCAAAAGTCCCCCCCCCCCTACTCCCAAAACTACCCCCTTTACCCAATAATCATATGTACTGCTAATTAGCAAGCCACACACACTGCTTTATCATTACCTCTAACCCCTCCAACCATACCCGAAGAAGAACTCCCTGCAGCAACTATTCATTCATTTGGTGTCCGAAGAACATCTTTGCTACAGACAATGAAGCATATGCAGGTGACGACATGCTGTCCAATTGGATCCATGTGGATGGTTGGTGCCAGCACTGCTATTATATATACACGGGTTGCAGATATTTAAAGATACAGTGGACTGCATCTATAAGTAATACATTTTGAGAGTGGGGGGCCGGTGAAAAAGCCTCAGGGGGCCGCATTCGGCCCGCGGGCCTTAATTTGAGGACCACTGGGCTAAACTCTCTATATACATATAGGATGAACAGGATTTCCTGATCGGAGATCGCCGAAGGCGATCGAAGCGGGGGGATGCCGCTGCACAGCGGCTATCATGTAGCGAGCCCTGGGCTCGCTACATGATTTAAAAAAAAAAAAAAAGACTGCTGCGCTGCTTCCTGGCGGAATTTAATAGACCGCCAGGAGGGTTAAAGAGAAACTGTAGTGAAAATAACGCTAATGAATTATTTTTTTTCAATATTCCATTATAAATTATATAGTCAGTGTTTGCCCACTGAAAAATCTTTCCTCTCCCTGATTCACATTCTGAAATGTATCACATGTGGCGGCATCTTTAGTTCTACCAGGTGATCTGTATGGAATGTTCGTTTCTGAGAGATCCATGCACAAAGGGAGATGATGCTTGCTTGTCAGTGTAGAGAAAAGAAAAAAAGAAAAAACCCGCAGGGTACCAGGAGCCCTTATGGTGTATTATCCTCAGATAAGGAAATTAAAATGAAGAATTATTATACTCACAAGTGTAGGTTGCTTGAAGGCAGCCACTTGTATAGGCGTGTAGGGAAGTCCCGTCCCCACTCGGTCTTTAAGATCGTCGGTCGCTGCTCCTTAGAAAAAGGCTTCACTTCTCGTAGGTCGCGAAGAAACCCACAGGTGGGGTAATACAAGATCGTTCTCCGAAGGGGAGTCTCTTTGTATAAAGAGAACACCTAACACACTACACGGGCGCCTCCTACCCCCTTCGGAGAACGATGATGCTTGCTTGGCAGTTGGAAAAAGCTGTTATTTCCCACAATGTGAGGTTCACAGACAGCAAACTGTCAGGACCATGGTCATGAGCTCACTCTGTCAGAGGGGTTTCTCCACAATATCAGCTATATAGACCCCCCCCCCCCCCCCCCCCCCTGCTGATCTATTTGAGAGAAGGAAAAGATTTCTCGTGGGAAGGGGGGGTATTCGCTACTGGTTGGAATGAAGTTCAAGCCTTGGTTTAAGTTCCTCTTTAACCCCTCAAAGCACCTCAAAGCCCCCCTCCGCGGTGGAATTCCCCCCCCTCCCTCTCCTACCTGTCCCCCCTGGTGATCTGGGCTACACAGGACGCTATCCGTCCTGTGCAGCCTGTGACAGGATGTCCTCTGTCACATGGCGGCGATCCCTGGCTGCTGATTGGCCGGGGATCGACGATCTGCCTTACGGCGCTGCTGCGCAGCAGCGCCGTTCAATGTAAACAAAGGAGACATACGTCTCCTGCGTTTACATTTAGTCTGCGAGCCTATTCACGGAGACCCGCTCCGTGATCTAACAGGAAACGGCCGCTCGCGCGAGCGGCCTTTCCTGATTAATTAGGGAGGCACCTGGCGACGCAGATGTGCGTCGCTGGTCCTCCAGCTACCACTTTGCCGCCGCATGGTATGAGTGTGCGGTCGGCAAGTGGTTAAGTTCACTATGTAGAATACTTCTGTTTGGCTCGGGGGTTACTTGTTTCATCAAAATGGTTATAGTAACTTTTTAGGTTAAGAATATTCACACATACACTGAATAAGCGTGTTTTAGTTAATTATAAGCACATGAGATTCTTTGGAAAGCATTTGTATGCAATTGTGGCATGGTCCTGACAAACATGTACTTGTCAAGTGGTACGTGCGATGTTAACCACAAACCGTGATTAATTGGTAAACAACATTATGTATAAAAGGGGTACATGCTGTAATAATAGAGATAAACCTTGTTTTAGCAACATGACCTCTCTCGTCGTCCTCAAGCAGCCTTTGGTAGAATGAAGGCTTCAAAGTGGATTCTCAGATTATGACCTCCTCAGGGCCTGGTGCTCAAAAGAAGCTCAAAGCCATCACCTTCACACAAAGTTGGAGGGGTGTCGCAGCACCTTAGGCACAAAGGTACAGGAGACAAAAACGGGAGCCCAAATAGTGTAGGATGTTAGATAGGAAAAGTGTGAAGAAAAGAAAGTCAAAATACTACTCGCAAAGGCGGGTTGCAAGGGGACAACCAACTGCAGGAAGCAGGTGGAGGCAATGAACCCGACCCCACTCGGGGTGGTCCCTCCAGACCTGGATGTGGTCGCTCTCCTTATGAAAAGTGACAAGTTTCCACTGTGGTAAGGACCACAGGTGTTCTGTCTCTACCCCTACAACAGGTTGGGAGGGGGGGGAAGTTGGGCACAGTTAAAGGGAAATAGGCACCCTGGTATGTATAAACTGGATTAAAACCAGTTTAAAATAGAAAAAAAGTGAGGTGGCTTACCTCAATAATGAAATTCTTGTATGAACAAAGAATTTCATTTAGCACAGGCAAAGCGTTTTGCAGGTCTCATTCTGCTTCCTCAGGCCAATCACAGTGCCAATTAGAAGAAAAACCAATAGAAAAGGGAGCCTCTTTGGAGGGAAATTTGAGCAAAGAGAGGCTCCCTTTGCTATTGGTTTTTCTTCTAATTGGCACTGTGATTGGCCTGAGGAAGCGGGCTGAGCCCCGCAAAATGAATGTCCTCACTTTTGGAAAGATCATTAGATATCTGTACTTTAAAATATGAAGGCAAAAAAAATTCCATTGGTTGGACTTGCGTTTTAACGGCTGTATGCACTGTTTCGGTTTGTGAGCTATGATAGGTGAAACGTGTCTTTGACTTTTAGCAGGTTTTTTTTAAAAGCGTAAAACTTACTAAATTTTAGATTTTACAAAACTGGGATAAAAACAGAAGTTCAAATTGTCAAATACATTTGCTGGAACTTCAAAGTTCTATTCCCCAACACAAAGGAAATAAAATGCAGGGAGGCACTTCCTCTGCCTGCGCTGAGAGGTGAGACTTCAATCATAAGCCAAAAGAGAGGCTGCGGACCTAAAAAAAATGGAGCAAAGTAGGAAAGTCTGTACTGTCACCCGCTATATTTATATGCTTGTAGCTTGCTGAGAATGTTATTGATCTAGGTTACCTTTGAAAGGTAAATGTGAACGTTAGTGTTCATTATGTAGCAGTACGTATTCCCATTATTTATTATTTTCATGTGTACAGCAGTGAAAGGAACACAGTAACGTGAGGCGCCATCCTGTGTATGGTGCAGCTTACTGGACACCCTCTTCCTTCCTCTCAGAACCTCCCGGTATTATGTCACGACTGTGCGAGACACTGCTGACAGTGACACGGGACTTTATAAAAATGACTATTGCTTTCATAGAATGCTGTTTTAAGTAGGTATCAGAGACAGGATGCACTGTCTTCACTAAATATCCAGAATGAACTAATAGTCTAGGCATCTTAAAGGATATCCGAGGTGACATGTGAAATGATGATAGACATGGGTATGTACAGTGCCAAGCACACAAATAACTAGGCTGTGTTCCTTATTTTCTTTCTCTGCCTGAAAGAGTTAAATATCTGGTATGTAAGTGGCTGACTCAGTCCTGACAGGAAGTGACTACAGCCTGACCCTCACTGATAAGAAATTCCAACTATAATACACTTTCCTAGCAGAAAATGGTTTCTTAGAGCAGGAAAGAGATAAAAAGGATCAGTAGTTAATAGATTTTAGCTCTGGCAGCGTTCAATGAATGTGTCATTGAGCAAAAACACTAAAACAGTTAAAACTTAAAAAGTAGATTTAAACATGAAATAAAACTGTGGAATATCTTAAAAAGTCATTTTTAGGAGAAGGAAGATAGATGCAATTGTTTACTTCATTAGTTTATTTTCACCTCGGGTTGTCCTATAACCACTTGAGGACCACAGTCTTTTCGCCCCTTAAGGACCAGAGCCTTTTTCTCCATTCAGACCACTGCAGCTTTCACGGTTTATTGCTCGGTCATACAACCTACCACCTAAAGGAATTTTACCTCCTTTTCTTGTCACTAATACAGCTTTCTTTTGCTGCTATTTGATTGCTGCTGCGAGTTTTAGTTTTTATTATATTCATCAAAAAAGACATGAATTTTGGCAAAAAAATGACTTTTTTAACTTGCTGTGCTGACATTTTTCAAATAAAGTAAAATTTCCTATACATTTGAGCGCGGAAGTTATTCTGCTACATGTCTTTGATAAAAAAAAAAAAAACATTCAGTGTATATTTATTGGATTGGGTAAAAGTTATAGCGTTTACAAACTATGGTGCCAAAAGTGAATTTTCCCATTTTCAAGCATCTCTGACTTTTCTGCGCACCTGTCAGGTTTCATGAGGGGCTAAAATTCCAGGATAGTACAAATACCCCCCAAATGACCCCATTTTGGAAAGAAGACATCCCAAAGTATTCAGTGAGAGGCATGGTGAGTTCATAGAAGATTTTATTTTTTGTCACAAGTTAGCGGAAAATGACACTTTCTGACAAAAAAAAGAAAAAAAAAGTTTCCATTTCTTCTAACTTGCGACAAAAAAAAATGAAATCTGCCACGGACTCACTATGCTCATCTCTGAATACCTTGAAGTGTCTACTTGCCAAAATGGGGTCATTTGTGGGGTGTGTTCACTGTCCTGGCATTTTGGGGGGTGCCTAATTGTAAGCACCCCTGTAAAGCCTAAAGATGCTCATTGGACTTTTGGCCCCTTAGCGCAGTTAGGCTGCAAAAAAGTGCCACACATGTGGTATTGCCGTACTCAGGAGAAGTAGTATAATGTGTTTTGGGGTGTATTTTTACACATACCCATGCTGGGTGGGAGAAATATCTCCGTAAATGACAATTGTTTTATTTTTTTTACACACAATTGTCTATTTATAGAGATATTTCTCCCACTCAGCATGGGTATGTGGAAAAATACACCCCAAAACACATTATACTACTTCTCCTGAGTACGGCGATACCACATGTGTGGCACTTTTTTGCACCCTAACTGCGCTAAGGGGCCCAAAGTTCAATGAGTACCTTTAGGATTTCACAGGTCATTTTGAGAAATTTCGTTTCAAGACTACTCCTCACGGTTTAGGGCCCCTAAAATGCCAGGACAGTATAGGAACCCCACAAATTACCCCATTTTAGAAAGAAGACACCCCAAGGTATTCCGTTAGGAGGATGGTGAGTTCATAGAAGAATTTTTTTTTTTGTCACAAGTTAGCGGAAATTGATTTTAATTGTTTTTTTTTTTACAAAGTGTCATTTTCCGCTAACTTGTGACAAAAAAATAAAATCTTCTATGAACTCACCATACTCCTAACGGAATACCTTGGGGTGTCTTCTTTCTAAAATGGGGTCATTTGTGGGGTTCCTATACTGCCCTGGCATTTTAGGGGCCCTAAACCGTGAGGAGTAGTCTTGAAACCAAATGTCGCAAAATGACCTGTGAAATCCTAAAGGTACTCATTGGACTTTGGGCCTCTTAGCGCACTTAGGGTGCAAAAAAGTGCCACACATGTGGTACCGCCGTACTCAGGAGAAGTAGTATAATGTGTTTTGGGGTGTATTTTTACACATACCCATGCTGGGTGGGAGAAATATCTCTGTAAATGACAATTGTTTGATTTTTTTTACACACAATTGTCCATTTACAGAGAGATTTCTCCCACCCAGCATAGGTATGTGTAAAAATACACCCCAAAACACAATATACTACTTCTTCTGAGTACAGCGATACCACATGTGTGACACTTTTTTGCAACCTAGGTGAGCTAAGGGGCCTAACGTCCTATTCACAGGTCATTTTGAGGCATTTGGATTCTAGACTACTGCTCACTGTTTAGGGCCCCTAAAATGCCAGGGCAGTATAGGAACCCCACAAGTGACCCTATTTTAGAAAGAAGACACCCCAAGGTATTCTGTTAGGAGTATGGTGAGTTCATAGAAGATTTTTTTTTTGTCACAAGTTAGCGGAAAATGACACTTTGTGAAAAAAAAAAACAATACATATCAATTTCCGCTAACTTGTGACAAAAAAAAAAAAATCTTCTATGAACTCATCATACACCTAACAGAATACCTTGGGGTGTCTTCTTTCTAAAATGGGGTCACTTGTGGGGTTCCTATACTGCCCTGGTATTTTAGGGGCCCTAAACCGTGAGGAGTAGTCTTGAACCCAAATGTCTCAAAATGACCTGTGAAATCCTAAAGGTACTCATTGGACTTTGGGCCCCTTAGCACAGTTAGGCTGCAAAAAAGTGTCACACATGTGGTATCGCCGTACTCAGAAGAAGTAGTATAATGTGTTTTGTGGTGTATTTTTACATATAACCATGCTGGGTGGGAGAAATATCTCTATAAATGACACATTTTTGATTTTTTTTTTACACACAATTGTCCATTTACAGAGAGATTTCTCCCACCCAGCATGGGTATGTGTAAAAATACACCACAAAACACATTATACTACTTCTCCTGAGTATGGCGATACCACATGTGTGACACTTTTTTGCAGCCTAGGTGCGCTAAGGGGCCCAACGTCCTATTCACAGGTCATTTTGAGGCATTTGTTTTCTAGACTACTCCTCACGGTTTAGGGCCCCTAAAATGCCAGGGCAGTATAGGAACCCCACAAGTGACCCCATTTTAGAAAGAAGACACCCCAAGGTATTCCGTTAGGAGGATGGTGAGTTCATAGAAGATTTTATTTTTTGTCACGAGTTAGTGAAAAATGACACTTTGTGAAAAAAAACAATAAAAATCCAATTTCCGCTAACTTTTGACAAAAAATAAAATCTTCTATGAACTCATCATACACCTAACAGAATACCTTGGGGTGTCTTCTTTCTAAAATGGGGTCACTTGTGGGGTTCCTATACTGCCCTGGCATTTTACGGGCCCAAAACTGTGAGTAGTCTGGAAACCAAATTTCTCAAAATGACTGTTCAGGGGTATAAGCATCTGCAAATTTTGATGACAGGTGGTCTATGAGGGGGCAAATTTTGTGGAACCGGTCATAAGCAGGGTGGCCTCTTAGATGACAGGATGTTTTGGGCCTGATCTGATGGATAGGAGTGCTAGGGGGTGACAGGAGGTGATTGATGGGTGTCTCAGGGGGCGGTTAGAGGGGAAAATAGATGCAATCAATGCACTGGGGAGGTGATCGGAAGGGGGTCTGAGGGGGATCTGAGGGTTTGGCCGAGTGATCAGGAGCCCACACAGGGCAAATTAGGGCCTGATCTGATGGGTAGGTGTGCTAGGGGGTGACAGGAGGTGATTGATGGGTGTCTCAAGGTGTGATTAGAGGGGGGAAATAGATGCAAGCAATGCACTAGCGAGGTGATCAGGGCTGGGGTCTGAGGACGTTCTGAGGTGTGGGCGGGTGATTGGGTGCCCGCAAGGGGCAGATTAGGGTCTAATCTGATGGGTAACCGTGACAGGTGGTGATGGGGGGTGATTGATGGGTTATTAGTGGGTGTTTAGAGGAGAGAAGAGATGTAAACACTGCACTTGGGAGGTGATCTGATGTCGGATCTGCGGGCGATCTATTGATGTGGGTGGGTGATCAGATTGCCCGCAAGGGGCAGGTTAGGGGCTGATTGATGGGTGGCAGTGACAGGGGGTGATTGATGGGTGGCAGTGACAGGGGGTGATTGATAGGTGATTGACAGGTGATCAGTTAGTTATTACAGGGAATAACAGATGTAAATATTGCACTGGCGAATTGATAAGGGGGGGTCTGAGGGCAATCCGAGCGTGTGGGCGGGTGATTGGGTGCCCGCAAGGGGCAGATTAGGGTCTAATCTGATGGGTAACAGTGACAGGTGGTGATAGGGGGTGATTGATGGGTAATTAGTGGGTGTTTAGAGGAGAGAAGAGATGTATATGTTACGGCCAGAACCCGGAGTCTGGCCACTTCGGGTTCTGGCCGGTCAGAATGCGAAGTGGCCGGCTCCTGCGGCCAATGTGCGGAACGGGCATGCATATCGGACTTTGGCCGGCCAGAACGCATTGTAACTTAACGTGGCCGGCCAAGTCCCGAAGTTTTGCTCACCGCTCCCCGCCGCCAGCCAGCTGCTCTCATCTCCCCAGGAAGTCTGGCGATCGCTCCACCCCCTGCTGCCGCTACTCAAACCTCTGATCAGGGCAACCTGAGAGGCGGAGAGCCGCAGCTCACGCGACCCGCAGGACGCAAACACTTCAATGCAGAAGTGACATCATTGAACACTTCCGCATATGAAGTGTATAAGTCCGGGCGAGTAGCGTGCGCGCTGCCTCCCTCCGCCTCTCTGATTGCCCTGCTCGGAGGTCAGAGTAACGCAGCAGACTCCAGCCCAGCAAAGCACCCAAGCTTAAAAGGCACCCAGCACCCCTCCAGCCATGCAGAGCCCCCCCAGCAAAGACCCCCAGCCATGCACAGCAAAGCATTTCCAGCCATGCAGAGCCCCCCAGCAAAGACCCCCCCAGCCATGCATAGTTCCCAGCAAAGCACCCCCAGCTATGCAAAGCAGCCAGCAAAGACCCCCCCCCCCCCCAGCCATGCAAACACCCCCCCCCCCCAGTCATGCAAAGCACCCAGCAAAGACCCCCCCTCCTCCAGCCATGCAGAGCCCCCCCCCCCCCGCCATGCACAGCACAGCATTTCCAGCCATGCAGAGCCCCCCAGCAAAGACCCCTCAGCCATGCATAGTGCCCAGCAAAGCACCCCCAGCTATGCAAAGCAGCCAGCAAAGACCCCCCCCCCCCCAAGCCATGCAAACCCCCCGCCAGTCATGCAAAGCACCCGGCCATGCACCCCCCCCCCCCATCTGTGACTAATCACCACTGTAGTTTGATCTCTACCCTGTGTGACTGCCACAGCAGATCAGTTAATTTAAAAGCACAGGATGTTAAAAATTTGCTCCCAAGAAAGCAGGATGAAGACACCCTGCAGATTTATTGCAGGATTTGTATCACTTTCAGAGCAAAGAGGAAGTTCCGAGTGCCATTCATGGTGCTGGACAGGACCCGGGATGTTCTAGGATTTGTTCGTTTTGGACTTTGGCCGACTGACTTTGGCCATTTCTAGAACTGGCCGGCCAATGTCAGAAATTCCCAGCATTTTGGACTTTGGCCGATGTCAAATCGGCCAGTTCTAGAAACGGCCGGCCAATTCTAGAATTGGCCAATTTCTGGTTTTGGCCATAAGATCTACACTGCACTTGGGAGGTGATCTGATGTCGGATCTGCGGGCGATCTATTGGTGTGGGTGGGTGATCAGATTGCCCACAAGGGGCAGGTTAGGGGCTGATTGATGGGTGGCAGTGACAGGGGGTGATTGATAGGTGATTGACAGGTGATCAGTGGGTTATTACAGGGAATAACAGATGTAAATATTGCACTGGCGAATTGATAAGGGGGGGTCTGAGGGCAATCTGAGCGTGTGGGCGGGTGATTGGGTGCCCGCAAGGGGTAGATTAGGGTCTGATCTGATGGGTAACAGTGACAGGTGGTGATAGGGGGTGATTGATGGGTGATTGATGGGTAATTAGTGGGTGTTTAGAGGAGAGAAGAGATGTAAAAACTGCACTTGGGAGGTGATCTGATGTCGGATCTGCGGGCGATCTATTGGTGTGGGTGGGTGATCAGATTGCCCGCAAGGGGCAGGTTAGGGGCTGATTGATGGGTAGCAGTGACAGGGGGTGATTGACGGGTGATTGACAGGTGATCAGGGGGGATAGATGCATACAGTACACGGGGGGGGGGGGTCTGGGGAGAATCTGAGGAGAATCTGAGGGGTGGGGGGGTGATCAGGAGGGGGCAGTGGGCAGGGGGGGGATAAAAAAAAAATAGCGTTGACAGAAAGTGACAGGGAGTGATTGATGGGTGATTAGGGGGGTGACTGGGTGCAAACAGTGGTCTGGGGGGTGGGCAGGGGGGGGGTCTGAGGGGTGCTGTGGGCGATCAGGGGGCAGGGGGGGGAAATCAGTGTGCTTTGGTGCAGACTAGGGTGGCTGCAGCCTGCCCTGGTGGTCCCTCGGACACTGGGACCACCATGGCAGGAGGCAGCCAGTATAATAGGCTTTGTATACATTACAAAGCCTATTATACATATGTGCAGCGGCGATCCGGGTGCTAGTAACCCGCCGGCGCTTCCGAACGGCCGGCGGGTTACTACGAGCGGTGGGCGGAGCGAGTCCCCGGCGGCTGATTGCGTCACGAATGACGCGATCGCCGCATAGCCACTCCCGCAGCTGCCCCCGCCGATGGGCGTATTGCGGTCGTTTGGGCCCGGACTTTGCCGCCGCCCATCGGCTGGGGGCGGTCCTCAAGTGGTTAAAGTGAACTCGAGGTGAGAGTGATATCGAGGCTGCCATGTTTATTTCCTTTTAAGCAATACCATATGCCTGGCAATCCTGCTGATCCTCTGCCTCTAATACGCCATAGACCCTGAACAAGCCTGTAGCAGATCAGGTGCTACCGACATTGATCTGACAAGATAAGCTGCATACTTGTTGCTGGTGTTATCCAGATACTACTGCAGCCAAGGAGAATAGCAGAGCTGCCAGGCAACTGGTATTGTTTAAAAGGAAATAAATATGGCAGCCTCCAAATTTTTCTCACTTCTGTTGTCCTTAAAGGTGAACGGTGCCCAGCAGATGGGAGGATAAAGTGCCTGATAAGTGATAAGTTCAGCAGTCAATGGCTTTAAGGTGCCCGCACATGCACGAGTATGGTCGTCCACTGGGATTGGGCCAGAGTTCTGTACAGACAGGTCACTAGCCCAGAAGTTAGCGATACATCTGCTACTACTGAAGGTGGAGAAAGGACGGCGCGTGTTCTTCCGACTGGTGGAGTGAGTTTGAGAATGATGTAGCTGAAGTCAGTGGGACATCACTAAAGACCCGGCAGGTCAAAGAAGATACTGTACAACACGCTAGAGTCTCTCCCGAGATGGACCTCATTGATTTCCCTGGCTGAGTTTAATGCAGTTTGTGGCTTTAAAGCAGGGGTCTCAAACTCGCGGCCCGCGGGCCATTTGCGGCCCTCGATACAATATTTTGTGGCCCTCGCCGGCAAAAGCTTCCTTATAGTTCGCTTCAGTGCTCCCAAGTAATCCGCCGCATCCCCGCCGCTAAACGAGGGCTGCAGAGCCCCCAAATCGCCCGGGGGGGCAATCCACCGGCATTTCCTGGAAGGGGCAGAGCTTTCAGCTTCAGCTCTGCCCCTCCTGACGTCAATCACCGCACAGATCGCCGCCTCTCCCCGCCCCTCTCTGTGAAGGAAGAGTGAGAGGGGCGGGCAGAGGCGGTGATGTGCCGCGATTGTGAAATTCCTTATGCGGCCCAGCCTCATCCTGCCTTTGCCTCCTGCGCCCCCCCAGGTAGATTGAGTTTGAGACCCCTGCTTTAAAGTAAGTGGGAACTGTGGGGTAAAAAGAATGCCAGATACTCCCCTACGGAGAGAGGGAAGGGTCTGGGTCCTAATGAGCCTTCCCTCTCCGCTCCCGGTGCCCTCGGTGCTGCACTGACCCCGGGAGCAGTATTTGACTAATTTGGTCAAATACTACTTGCTCCGCTGGTAAAGGAGGCTTTGGAAAGTCTTCAGGTGCCCGAGTGCCCTCTCGCACACTCGCACATTCACAGTATGGAGCCGCTTGTCTTCGGCAGGACTTGGCTCCTGGAGACTACCAAAGTCGTACTCCCAGCCCCCCCCCCCCCCCCCCCCCCTACAGTGGTGAGGCGGCAGATTCTGCCAATTTCCAAGAGATTTCATGCTGAAATCGATCAGGAATCGACCTGCGGTGTATAGGCAGCCAACAGATGCTTTCTAATCCGAATTCTTTAGGAGGGGCAGCTTTAGGAATGTTGTATGCTGCCCTCTATAGGAGACCCCTCACCCCTGTGTTCCGCAGCTGAGCCAGTTTGGGAGTATAGTGATTGGCCTGATGTGTTTTCTGGGCCACTTGCTTCTTCCTGCTCTCCATAGTACGGTACATGCTGCTCAGCAGAGCGGTGTGCAGATTATAGCTGGATCGTGCTGTGCGCTGGCAGCTGGCTGTTATCTGCCGTTTGTACACAAATTAAGGCTTCTGGCATTGGGTATCAGGTTTGTTTTATCTTGTCCACTGCTGAACTGCAGGGGGCAATACGTGAATCAGTGACGCCGCTTGCAGATACTGCCCCATGCACCGCAGCACTTAACAGCCTACAGCGGCGTCTCTGTAAGGGGAGGAAGTAGTACTGTGCGATGCTGAGTAAGCCCCCCGCCTTGTCCTTGGCGCAGAGACAATTAAATTCCTAATGTAACTATTGTGAGCATCCAGAGCTAAATTTAAGCTGCTGTCACTGTATAATAGGCCAGGCGGAGGATGTCTTCATTACAGTTGTGCGGAAAGGACGTTGGGCTTTTCTTCCTTCCTTTTTAGAGCGTTTATTTCCCCTTTTTCTGTTTTGATTCTCGATTTGTCATTTTTATTTTAATGCCTCTAGATGTTTTTATTGTCCAACGCCCACATCAGACTCTGGCATCAGTGCCCAGAGGGCGTCACATTCACCTAACTGCACAGGTTCCCCTCTGAATGCTTCAATCGTTCAAACTAAGGGCTGCAGTGAAGTGCCCACTTACACATGTCCAGCTTTGGGCAGCAGGAATCCCTGTAACATGATTGAATGCTGCACATGCAGTTGCAAGCATTTTCTGTTTCTCTTTGTTGTGTACTCACAGTTTGCCTTCTAAGAGCAGAAGGTATTTGTGATTATTCAGGTTGGAGTGAGCATATGAGATGTCCCCCAGTGCATCACTGCTGAATATGCAAATCATCTCTTTGTTGTCCCTGAAAGCTAAACATTAACCACCTAAGGACCACAGGCTTACACCCCCCCCCTAGTGACCGACTATTTTTTATTGGCTCGCTGCAGACCCATACAACACGAACACACAAATGAATCGCCTCCCTTTTCTGCCCACCAACAGAGCTTTCTGTTGGTGGGCTCTGATCGCTGCTGCCAGTGTTATTAAATGTTGAATAAAATCGTTATTTTTTTTGTTATTTTTACAGCCCCCCTCCCTCTGCCAGCCAATCCAAGCGATCAGCTCTCATAGGCATCAGCCTCTCCAGGGGACAGACGAGTGACACAGCTGTCCCCAGTACAGCACTGCTCAATGTAAATAGACAGTAGTTTCGCCATCTAACAGTCTCCTATCGGCAATTGCTGCTGGTAGACTGGTGGTGACAGAGTAGAGCTCTGTCATTCAAGCAGAGATGCGTGCATTGGCGCTCGTGATCTTCTGCCTAGGACTTTACGCCTTTCTGCGTTAGGAGGTCCTGGTGCTGCCACCTTCCCAATGCCTATTGGTGTTAGGCAGTTGGAGGAGTTAATGCGGATCTATGGGGTAGGACTTGAAATACCCAGAGTTACAGACTACCCAGTAAGCTCATGGTGAACCAAGGCTCCTAGGAGTGTGAAAGTCTGAAAAGGGCCAAAAAGCCTCCTTACTAAAATGCTATGCAAAACAAAAGTTTGCCTTCTTAAAACAGAAGGTATTTGTGATTATTCAGGTTGGAGTGAGCATAAAGGGTCCCATACCCTTATTTTCCCGCCGATATACAGCAGATTCGATCACCGTGATCGAATCTGCTGTGAAATCGTTGCGCAAATGATTGATTTCCGTCCGAAATCAATCATTCCCATCGAGCCGTCCGTGCGGAAGTTTTTTTCTCGATCGCCGGCGGGTCGGGAGTGCGTTGATAGCGGCGTTCGAATGCCCGACGACCGACGCAATACAGCGGCAATACATTACCTGCTCCGGCCGGCGCGAGTCGTCCTGGTCACCGCTGTCTCTTCTCCGCTGGGTTCCGCGTTCCGGTCCGGCTGCATGCTTGTCCTTGGTCTATGACTAAAAGTAATAAGGCAGAGGATCAGCAAGACAGCCAGGGAACGTGCATTGTTTAAGAAGTAATAAATATGGCAGCCTATTTATCCCTCTTGCTTTATGTTCCCTATTAGCTGAAACCAGGGTAATAAACGTCAAATTGGGTATCCTGAATAATATATTACAATTTCTGCCTTCTGCCCGAAACTATACCTACTAGGATTATAAAATGAGCTTTTACTAATAGATTATGAAAGCTGCCATTGATGACCTGATTCTAGAGGTCTGTCTGCTGTCAGAAGAGACCCAGTGTCAGCAGAGTGATGTCTGCCAGCTGTTCTGGAACGCAGCGGTGAATGGGGCTCATCCTCTCACTGCTGGGCAATGTTGTTGTTACACAGCCATACCTCCCAACTTTTTTATATGAGAAAGAGGGACACCTAAGCCACGCCCCTGCCACACCCCTGATCACGCCCCATCACACCCCTAGTCACGCTTACCATAAAGATTTCATAAGAAAAATGTTTTTATAATTAATTTTGTAGTTTCTATCCTGGTTCATTTTCCTTCCATTTTAAAATTAGTAATATATAAATTTCGTGGATGGGAATACAGTTTAGAGTCAATCAAACACATTGTTTTAGTAGATAAATATATATATTTACATAGAAAGAGGAACAAAGTCCTGAAAGAGGGACAAATGAGGAGGAAAGAGGGACAGGGCTCCCAAAGAGGGACTGTCCCTCCAAAAGAGGGACGGTTGGGAGCTATGCACAGCTACTGCTCTGCCGGAACAGTTAGTCTAATGCCTGGTACACACCACGCAATTTCCCATTAGATAAATCAAGATATTGAGAAGTGAAAAAAAAAAATAGATCGAGGAATGATTGATATGCGCCATGTATTCCTTCATGTCACTTGTTCCACCACTGTAAGTATACATATATATGTATGTGTGTATATATATATATATATATATATATATATATATATATATATATATATATATATATATATATATATATATATTTGCAACATGAGGTTCGCAGAAAGTAGAGCCATGGCCCTGACATCACACTGTGGGAGGGGTTTCACCACACTATCAGGCATGTAGACGTCCTTGCTGCTCAAGAAAAAGTAAAGATTTCTCATGGGGGTATCGGCTACTGATTGGGATGAAGTTCAATCCTTGGTTACAGTTCCTCTTTCAGGAGCTTGAGGCCCTGGGCAGTTGCCCTGTTTGACCCTATAGAGGTGTCGGCCTTGTGAAAGTTAAACATGCCCTAGAGAACGTCTGCTAAATCTCTACACTTTAGATGGTACTCTGAGTACGCGACCAGCTCTGCTGAGAATCTAGTATGTGTAGGACAGTCCCTAATCCTCAGTGGTTTGGTGCACGTTGCACGAGATCAGGCTGGGGACATTGTTCTTCTTACACTCCCTGCTGTTTGCCGCTACATCCAGCGCCACCCCTGTCAGCCCTCCTTCCCCCTCCATAGCATCATAATGCGTCATACCTGTCGCAAAGCTTTTTCAAACATTTGCATTTGCGGAGTAGTATTGTGGATGTAGAGATTTCAGAGGGAGAGAAAACTGACCATTGTATACTGTTGCAACTTTGCTTGATAAATGACTTCCCAGTCTGCTTCCTAGTAAGTTTCACAAAAGAGAGAGGTGATTGAGCGGCCAGCCATCTTTGTGAATGAGCTCAGTCAGAATAACTGGACAGCATGGTGGGGTAGTGGTTAACACTCTCGTCAGGGCACTATCTGCAAGGAGTTTGTATGTTCTCCCTATTTCTGCATGGGTTTCCTCTGGGCACTCCAGTTTCCTACTGCATCCCAAAACATACAGATAAGTTAATTGGCTTCCCCTAAATTGGCCCTAGACTGATACATGCACTACACGATACATACATAGACATGACTATGGTCGGGATTAGACTGTGAGCCCTTCCGAGGGACAGTTACGTGACAAGACTCTGTACAGCACTATATAAATTCTAGATAATGAGTTACAGTAGGGCACAGCGAAGTGAGAAGCACATGGTGGCTGCAATATTTATTTCCTTCTAAACCATGCCAGTTGCCTGTCGATCTGCTGATTTCTTTGGCATCACTAGTGTCTGAATCTCACACCTAAAATAAGCATGCAGCTAAACCAGTCAGACTTTTGTAGGAAAAGCCAGATCTGCTGCATGCTTGTTCAGGGTCTATGTTCTAAAGTATTAAAGGCCGAGGATCAGCAGGGCAGCCAGGCAATGCGCTTTGTTTAATAAGAAATATGTCAACCTCCATATCCCTTTCACTTCTGGTGTCCTTTAAAGTTCACTCCTTTCCCTCGGGGTATTTTACTTTTACTGGTGACAAGAACAATCGACATTATTGTTTGAGAATTGATCTGTACAAGTTACATGGTGTTCTGAACAGTCTTGTACAGTCCTTTGAAAAAGACGTTTGTTTGCAAACACACAATTGTTCTGTATGTTCTTAGTGTGACATTTACAGCAATCAGGCCTGTTTAATTCTTGTGTTTTCATTTCCGTTCTTTTTATTGGAAACCAAAGTTGACATTCAACAGTATGGAAAACAAACAGTCAGGCATTTCTGGACTCGTTGCGTCGGTTTAGGAGCAGCGACATGTTGAAACCAGCGGAACAAGCAGAATATAAACGCAAGCAACTGCATTACAGTAAACGTAAAATTGACGAGACGAGATGTTTGTGCTAGACAAACAGGGAGGGTAGACACATACATACATTTTCTATAGATTTAATTAAAAGGAACCTGAAGCGAAAAGTATATGGAGTTTATTTCCTGTTAAAGAGAATCTGTACTCTAATATTCTTACACTAAAAAGCATACCATTCTATTCCTTATTTTCTCCTGTGCCCCTCTGTGCTGTTTCTTCCACTCTCTGCTGCAATCCTGGCTTGTAATTAACAGTTTTAGGCAGTGTTTACAAACAAACTAACCAGCTTGTGATAGGCTCACATAAACAGAGTGTGTGAGTCATACAGAGTGTGCAGGGGGCCTGCAGAGGGTGTGTATCGCTTCTATCCAATCACAAGCAGCCCTGCACATTTCACACATTCAAGCCTTAGCCCGACAGACACGGCAGAGGAAAGGAGATAAGACTTATTACAGAGACAGTGCAATTAGGAAAGGCTGCAGTAAGCCAGAGCACATTAGAACAGGCATAGGAACTTATAGGATAGAAGAACTTAAGCTACGTACACACATGC
The DNA here is from genome assembly GCF_040937935.1 of Hyperolius riggenbachi. Taxonomy (NCBI): domain Eukaryota; kingdom Metazoa; phylum Chordata; class Amphibia; order Anura; family Hyperoliidae; genus Hyperolius; species Hyperolius riggenbachi. Next base: position 54,321,189 of record NC_090649.1, on the reverse strand, counting down.
GACAACGATCGTTCGTTGTCAATGACGAACACATTTTTAATTGATGAAAGAACGACCTAAGTAAAGTTAGTTTTAAAAGGTGTGTAACGATCAGATCGTTAGAATGAACGTTACATCACGTAAAAGTAACTATTGCGCCTGCGCATAAAAATGAAAAGTTCCATGGAGAAATAGTGAAATGCGCATGTCAGGCCTAGTACGAACAATCGTTTCCAACGATGTACTACTTTTGCAAACGATCGTCGTTGGGAAAAATCCGCCAAGCTAGATCATTCGTTTTGAACGAACTAGCTCGTCCATCGTTAGACTTCATGGTCGTTGGCTGCTTTTTTTTCAAACGATCGTCGTTTGAAACGATCGTTCCCCGATCCTTTCGAACGACTATAGGTGTGTACGCACCTTTAGGCTGAAAAATGTGTTACAGAGTCTCTTCAAGCAATACCAGTTGCCTGGTAGCCCTGCTGATCTATTTGGCTGCAGCAGTGTCTGAATCACACTAGAAACAAGCATGCAGCTAATCTTGTCAGATCTGACAGTGATGTCAGAAACAGCTGGTCTGCTGCATGCTGGTTCAGGGTATATAGCTGCCGCCTCTGTAATGCAGCCTTCATATCGCTCTCTTTTCAGGTGTCCTTTAACATAGTTCTCACTCAGCCACCCCGTGAAGAGTGATGTCCAAGTGTTATGCGTGTTACACACCATGCAATATCCTGTCAGATCGGCTGGTCGAATCCATTATTTCCAACAGGTTCGATCTTATTTCCGATAATTTTTGTTTGATTATTTTATCGAATCAATTTTGTATAGAATTGATCAGTAAATCGAGCGAAAAAATTATTGGAAATTAGATAGGGCTTGTCGGAAACCATTACACATCATGCTATATCCCATCAGATGGGTTTATCAGGCATTAGACCATGGGTGAGGGCTTTCACACAATCGGAGGGTGACTAGCTAATTTTAGAGGTATTGGATCACATGAGCAATGGGGAGTGGGGATGGGCGAAAGAGTACAGAAACAAATGGTGGGGATAGAGGTGCAAGGAGGCAAGCACGGTTGGCTAGTCAGATGCCCCTTAGGCATAGTCCCTCAAAAGTAAGGTCTCAAAATCTTTGATTAATTTAGGCCTGTTTTACATCTGGCCATTGCGTTTAACCTCTTGGCGATCGCGTCACGCCAATGGGTGTGCTCGCGGCGCCAGCCCCAGGACCGCCTAACGCCGATCGGCGTAAAGTCCTTGGGGTGGAGTTTGCAGGGAATCGTGCGCTAGGAGACTGTTACATAGTGAAACCGCCGTCTAATAACAGTGTGCAGTGTACGATCTAAGGCAGTGCTGTACTGGCTAAAGCCTTTGACAGCTGATCATGGGGATTGGCTGGCGGGGGTAGGGAGGGCAGTCCTAGAAAAAAAATAAACAGAAAAGGGTAACATTTATTTGGAAAATAATAAAATATTTGGCAAAAAAAAAAAAAAGATGAAACATTGGGGGAGTGATCAGATCCCACCAACAGAAATCTCTGTTGGTGGGGAGAAAAAGGGGGGGGGGGGAATTACTTGTGTGCTGAGTTGTTCGGCCCTGCAGCGAGGCCTTAAGCTGCAGTGGCCAATTTAGGGGAAAATGGCCTGGTCTTTTGGGGGGTTTAACACTGCGGTCCTCAAATGGTTAATGTGCGATGCTCCGCCTCATTGCACCGCAAAAAGTCTTTTATATGACCCTGCAGCAGCTCTGACGGGGTCATCTGTTTAGCTCCGCAAACACTCCCCTCGCTGCGTGACGTACTTCTTGCTGGACTGGAAGTATGTCACTGGGATTCCTGTATTTTCCTATCCTGCGCATGCGCGCCACAGCGCCGCCAACATATTTACATTTTCTTTGTCACCCATTGACGTTACTTCCGCCGTCGCTGTGGAAGTCCGACGGTAACGCGCTTTTAACTTTGCGGTGGATCGGCGGCCGATCGGGCACTTCCGATGCAACCCATAGCCTTGCATTGTCATTGTGTTACCCTGCAGTAACGCAACGCACATTTGCTAGGCAAGTATAAGAGAAGACTTAAACAGCTGTTAGGATAGCTGGAGGCACTTTGTGAAAAATTGCGTCTAGTGGGACCTTTTTGAATTTGGCCATGGTGTCTTGCAGAATTGCACTTGGACATTGCCTGTCCAAGCCTGGATTTAAGGAAGGAAGCCTTTATGGTCTGCTTGGTTGCTGTAAAGATTTGAGTGATAAGTCTGACTTTGGAAAATATCAGGCTTCCCTCCCAAAAATTCCTTTCAGCATGAAATCTGTTAACAATCTATCGAACCACCACATTGCTCTGTTGGATGCAGTGCAGCGCTATGGGCCGACAATCTGCCTCTGCTCCCAGACCCCCGTCGATTGATAGAAATGTTCTGTCTGGAGGGCTTAAAGGACAACTGTAGTTACAGGGATATGGAGGTTGCCATATTTATTTCCTTTTAAGCAATACCAGTTGCCTGGCTGTCCTGCTTCTCCTCTGCCTCTAATACTTTTAGCAATAGACCCTGAACAAGCATGCAGCAGATCAGGTGTTTCTGACATTGTCAGATCTGACAAGATTAGCTGCATGCTTGTTTCTGGTGTGATTCAGACACTACTGCAGCCAAATAGATCAGCAGGGCTGCCAGGCAACTGGTATTGTTTAAAAGGAAATCAATATGGCAGCCTCCATATCCCTCTCCTTACAGTTGTCCTTCAACAAATTTGACAGATTTTGGGTGAAAATCCTAGCATTGATTGACTGGCCATGGTATTGATTACTATCAGATACAGAGGGATCGAATTGTCCAGACATTGATGGGAAAAAAATCGATGTGTACGGCCACCTTAACTTAAAGGGATACTACAGCGAAAAACTAAAATTTAAAATATGTGCAAACATATACAAATAAGAAGTATGTTTCTTCCAGAGTAAAATGAGCCATAAATTACTTTTCTCCTATGTTGCTGTCACTTACAGTAGTCAGTAGAAATCTGACAGAAGTGACAGGTTTTGGACTAGCCCATCTCTTCAGAGGGGATTCTCAGCAAGGCTTTTATTCTTTATAAAGATATTCCCTAAAAAGGATCTAAACAATGATGCTGGCCAGCCTCCCTGCTCCCTACACAGTTTTTTAGCAGTTGGACAGAGCAACTGCCATTCACTAAGTGCTTCTGAAACTAAATAAATCCCTGAGAATCCCCTATAAAGAGATGGACTACTCCAAAACCTGTCACTTTTGTCAGATTTCTACTACCTACTGTAAGTGACAGCAACATAGGAGAAAAGTAATTTATGGCTTATTTTACTCTGGGAGAAACGTACTTTTTATTTGTATATGTTTGCACATTTTAAATTTTACAGTTTTTCGCTGTAGTGCCGTTTTAACAAGGAGCTTCTACACTGACTGAAAAAAACAAAAAACAAACAGTCTCTTTGACTGAGGTCTAGGGACCTGGCTTGTATTTTGAACCTGTATTGTTTAAAGGACCACTATCACGAAAAAAGTAGGCAGTTAAAATGTGACAGATGACAGGTTTTGGGCCAGTCCATCTTTTTAAGGGGGATTCTCAGGACTTTCTTTGTTTTTCAACAGCATTTCCTGAACAACAGTTGCAAAATCTAACTGACATAATAGTGTGCAAGTGATTAGGGATGCCGGCTGGTATCTTGCTATTTTGGCAGTTAAACTGCTGTTCAGGAAATGCTGTTGAAAACAAAGCAAACCCTTGAAATACCCTATGAGATGTATTGTCCCAAAACCTGTCGGTTCTGTCAGATTTTAAATGCCTACTTTTTTTAATATCGTGCAAAAGTCCTTTTTATTTCAGTAATTCAACTTAAAAGGTGAAACTAATGTATATGAAATAGACTCATTACATGCAAAGATATTTCAAGCCTAAATTATAATGTTGAGGATTATGGCTTATAGCTTATGAAAACCCCAAAATCAAAATCTCAGACCATTAGAATAGCAGTGTTCTCCCCAGAAATTTTTTCCAGCCTGGTGGCATGAAAAAGTAGCCGGGTGGGGCGAGATGAGAATGCAGTGCAGGTGCTTCTCTGCACAACTCATAGCAGAGAAAGAGGTGAGCCGATGACAGCCGGGTGCTCACCAAAACTAGCCGGGTGTAGCACCCGGCTAAAAGAGCATGGGGAGAACGCTGAGAATAGTGTGAAAAAGTTAAATATTCCAGCTAATTTATCCAAAACACCTGCAAAGGGTTTCTGTTTCATGTATTAAATTTGAGTAATATATGGGCACCCTTGCTCACTCCGCCCACTCAGTGCTTTTACATCATGTGACGCTCAGCAGGGGTGTAACTATAGGGGAGCAGCCTCTCTGACCACAGGGGGGCCAGAGCTATAAGGAAGAACTAATTACCTTCAGATCAGGTGTTTTTGTTGCTGCACAATGGACCAGGGTTCGAATCTCGGCTCTTCCTGTTCAGTAAGCCGTCACCTATTCAGTAGGAGACCTTGGACAAGACTCCCTAACACTGCTACTGCCTATAGAGCGTGTCCTAGTGGCTGCAGCTGGCGCTTTGAGTCCTCCAGGAGAAAATTGTGATATAAATGTTCTGTGTCTTTATACTTGTTATGGGCGTGGCTATTACTATGTCCACGCTTGTTATATGACCCTTGTGAGATGGAGCACCAGGCTGTGAGGGTCACCAAGGGGAGGCAAGGAAAGGGTGTGTACATTGGGGGACCTCCATGATTTATAGTAATGCCCCTGCTGCTGAGTTGGGCCACTTCATAGCAACAGAACGCATTGCTAGCCTGGGGGCCAGCGACTTTTCTGTACAGCCTCAGGCCTGCACTGTCCCCCTTAGGGATGGATACCTGATCCCTGACAGGTGACAGCTACTGTGTGCAGGTTATTGTGTCAGTGCTGGTCATACATCGTATAATCATACAGGCGCATGGTCGGGACCTGAGGAGGTTTACTATATCAGAGTTTACTAGAATGAGATTCTACTGTATATGGATGCACTGCCTCTACGCTGCAGCCTAAACCAAGTTGGCTGTACTTTAAACAGAGCAAAATTTAGAAACACTTTAAAGTTTCTGTAGATTAAAATAGCATGCTTTTATTATAACATTTATGCATTTTCAGGTTCACAGTCTCTGTAGAGTAAACACTATGGAAGCCTGGAGAAGACATACTGTATGCATACGTACATATACATAGTGAGGAAAGCTGGCTCCTTTGTTTCGCTTGAGTAAAGGTGGCCATTCCCTCATCGACTTACTCATTTGATTCCTTGCAGATTTATCTGTTGGGAATCAATTCATAAAAATGTCAGATCGATTTTTGCTCCATTTTAAACAAATAATTGAAAGACTCGATAGGACTGGATGGAAAATGTAAAACAATTAGGGGTGGGGCAAGAGCAGTGGCATATCGGTGGCCTATAGTTTCACACTGCATCGAAACAATCCAACTCTGCAGTTCAATCGGTTTTCAATCGATTCCCTGCTGGAATGTATTGGAAATTGATGTGCAGTGTATGGTAGAAATCTTTTTCTTCGGAATCGGTCCTTTTTGGAAAGGAATTAATCATTTTGGAGCATTGAGTTAAAATCTTTAATTGAATGGCCAGCGTAAAGGTGGCCATCTATCTAGCAATGATGGGCAAATTCGACCAAGAGACAGATCTGTCGGCTGCCCATACACCACAGGCCAATTACAGATCAATTCCATGCTAAAAACGATCCAGAATCAGCCTTGTGACGCACCTGACCTCCTCGCTATCCCGATGCTGAATGTCCAACGTGCTCCCCAGTGCCCAATGCCCTATACATTACCTGTCCATGCCCCCCGCTGGGTCCGGGCTCTGTAACAGTAACAGGTGCGCATGAGCCTGGACCCAGCAGCGGACACGTAATGTATAGTGCACCGGGGGGGGGGGCATTAGGGGGGGGGGAGCGTCCGGGGTTTTGTCGCTCATTCAGATATCGCTCACCGTTACCGCAGTGCACCTGATTGACCACCACAGCCTGACATCTTACAGCATGTCTGAATATGGCCGCATCGTCTATCAGGCGTGCACTTGGCAGCACCGATTTTAATTTGATATCGAATCGGAAGGTCGATCAGCTGTCAAGTCGATAGATATATGGGTACCTTTTAGCCAACAAATAGAATCGCTCTTTTTGCAAGTGTATTTTACCATTGATCAGACGCTCCTTTTAAACCCCTGTAACCACACAAACATTGAAAATTGTTTAATGATAAATGATCAGTTGAAAGGCAGACTTGTTATTTTCGGAGAGTTTAATTTATTGGTATTTGCATGTAGCAAAAAAAAAAAAAGTTTGAGCTTCACAGCGAAATACTGCAAAGAAAGTCTTAAATCCCCCAAAGTGATGAGTGGAAGTATGAAAGTGTTTATCTTCTTTTCTCCGCTGTCTAATATTGTTTGCTTCTTGTCGGAGTTGTTTTCTTTTCTCCTTTCTTTTCCTTGCAAAGTAATTATCGAACCCTCATTAATCAGATGAAGCAGCCTATATACAATGCATCTGACAGGACCCGATACACACTCATTTTTCATAATAAGGATGCAGGCACTTTAGGGGCCGCTTTCTCTGAAGTCTTGTGTACTTTGCACCAGCGCAGCGTGTCTCAATCAGATGAGTTAAGAGGACCTGCTATCGATACATTTTTCAGGTGGTGGAACGCTGTGTTGTTTCACAATCTGTGATGGAAACGTTTGCAGTGCCATCAGTTAGTGGTTTCATGAAGATCCTTGTAAAATGTTCCTGTTGTGGTTTAAAGGGAACCCGAGGTGAGAGGGAATTGGAGGCTGCCATATTTATTTCCTTGTAACCAATGCTAGTTGCCTGGCAACCCTGTTTATCTTCTGGCATAAGTAGTGTCTGAGTCAAAAGCCTGCAACAAGCATATGGCTAATCCAGTAAGATTTGAGTCAGAGTACCTGATCTGCTGCATGCTTGTTCAGGTTCTATGGCTGTATTAAGGCCCATACACACGGCATACATTTGTCTGTAGTTGTGAGGCAACGACAGACAAGAGACAACAGCATATTTACAGCAGCAATTATTAGAGTTCTCGACAGTTGTACACACGTGACAACAGAAAGCGTAAAGACACGACAGATGCTGTCTGCCACAGACTACATATAGTAGTAGTACTAGGGTACAATCACAAACCCAGAACATTTATATTTGCTCCTGGCGGTCTCAAAGCGCTAGAGCTGCAGCCACTAATACGTGCTCTATAGGCAGTAGTAGTAGTAGTAGGCTTGCCCAAGGTCTCCTACTGAATAGGTGCTGGCTTACTGAACATGCAGAGCCGAGATTCAAACCCAGGTCTCCTGTGTCAGAGGCAGAGCCCTTAACCATTACACTATCCAGCCACCAGTGACTCTACTGTCCGTAGAAGACTTTCATACACACAACAGGACACCAACAGACTAAGTAATGATTTTTGAGACAAGTCACCAGTTGAATCGCTCAAACATTGAACTTCGCCTAACCGCCCCCCAGGACTTCTCAAGAGCTGCTCCGACACTATGGAACTCCCTACCTCCACCCATTAGGGCAGCCCACTTCTTCAACATCTTCAAGAAGGCCCTCAAAACTCACCTTTTCACTCTGGCCTACTACCCCTCACAAGTGCTCTTAACCCACAGCTGAACTCTGGTCCCCTACCTTTCGTGTACTTACCTCTCCCTCTAGATTGTAAGCCTTCGGCCAGGGTCCTCCTCCTTTTGTGTCCAACCTGATCATGCACCTCCATTACTGTGAACCCATGCTATGCATCTGAGTGAACCGAACTTGCCTAATCTCCATGCTCCCCTCCAGTGACTGACTAAGCATTACCTTGTATTCATACTGTGCTGCATGATCTGCATTTCTTGTATTCACGTGTTGGCATTTTGCTGTATGTCACTCCTAAATATTGTCTGTAACCTAAACTAATGTCCAGCGCTGCATAATATGTTGGTGCTTTATAAATACAATAAATAAATAAACATGGCAGTGTCTGCAGACAGTATTTGTCTTTTGCAGCTTACACACGAACAAACCGACGCACAAACCATCGCTCAACAGGCAGAGGATCCGCAGGATAGCAAGGCAGCTGGTATTGTTTAAAAGGAAATAAATATGGCAGCCTCCATATAACTCTCTGTTTAGTTGTCCTTTAAAGAGACACTGAAGTGGAAAAAAATGATGATATTATGATTTGTATGTGTAGTACAGCTAAGAAATAAAACATTAAGATCAGATACATCAGTCTAATTGTTTCCAGTACAGGAATCTTTCTTCTGACTTTTATTATCTCAACTGTCGTCTTTTTCTCTGCTAGAGGAGAGGTCATTAGTTCACAGACTGCTCTGAAAGAATCATTTTGAATGCTGAGTGTTGTGTAATCTGCACATATTAGTGAATGATGCTATGTTAGAAAACACACTACCTGAAAATAAAAATATGAGAATATTTTCTTTGCTGCTAATCTTCTAGTAATTATTCATAGTACACAACCAATTCATTATATCATATATATTTTTTTTCGCTTCAGTGTCTCTTTAACTCTGACTGTATTAGCCATGTGGTTGTTTTAAGTGTGTCATTTAGGCGCTACTGGCCAGAAAGATGTACAGAATGCCAGGTAACTGGTATTGTTTATAAGGAAATAAAATATGGCAGCCTCCATATGTCTCTCACCTTTGGTACCTTTATAAGTGTGTTTTATTCTTTAGAAAAGTAAGGATCTGCCAATGTTCACACTGAACATACTCTGAGAGTCCCTGAAACACCGCGAGTGACTGAATTTGTGTGTTTGTCTTTTGTCTTGCAGTCTGCCAGAAACCATGTCCCATTACACAGATGAGCCCAGATTCACCATAGAGCAGATAGATCTGCTCCAGCGTCTGCGACGCACGGGCATGACCAAACATGAAATCCTCCATGCTTTGGAGACCTTGGACCGCCTGGACAAGGAACACAGCGACAAGTTTGGAAGGAGGTCCAATTACGGGACCAGTTCGTACAGCAGCAGCAGCACCAACAATGTCCCTGCCTCTTCTTCCACTGCCACCGCCTCAACGCAGACCCTTCATTGTGGCATGTCTCCGTCGCCCAGCAACAGCTGCGACACCTCCCCGCAACCTTGCACTACCAATCAGAACGGGAGAGAGAGCAGTGAGAGGATCCCGACATCCAATGGCAAGCTGTCTCCCACCCGCTATCACGCCAACAGCATCGGACCAAGGTCGTACAGCTTCGAGGCGTCAGAGGAGGATCTCGACATAGACGACAAGGTGGAAGAATTAATGAGGTTGGTACACTTGTGTAAATAATGAAAATCATATACTGCCCTTTCATCTGTATGTTCTAATAGCTGTGTTGTCTCGAAACCAGTAACAAAGGGAGTAGGAGCCCTTATGTAAAAAATTATAAGAGCCACAATTTGTGGCAAAGAAGAAAGATTTGGGGGCACGGCATAAGCATGCCTCCAGGTGTTGAAATGTACCTTCTTTGATGCAAATCGTGACTTTTCATTGGGCGCAATTTGGAGAATAGAGGGTAGATTTAGGCACTCTGAGGCGCCTGATAAAATCGAGGGTGCCTAGGCATGCCGATATGCAAATTTCAGCATTGCATAGCCTCCAGGTAACGAAATTTACCTTCTTTTCCACAAATCACAGCATTGAGGTGGGGGTAGGTTAAGGTTAGAAGGCAGGGGGTAAGTGTTATGCTGGATACACATGGTGCGTTCGCGCACTCGATTTCCCGCTCGATTCCCGTCTATTCGTTTATTTCCAACATGTCCGATTTGGATTTCGATGGATCGTTAGGTCGATTCGCATGCAAATGTCAAATCGACCTAACGATCCATCGAAATCCAAATCGGACATGTTGGAAATAAACGAATCGACTGGAATCGAGCGGGAAATCGAGTGCGCGAACGCACCGTGTGTATTCAGCATTAGGCTTGGGGGAAGGGGGTTATTAAAGTATTAGCCATAAGTTGAGGGAGTTCTTAGGGTTAGGCGTCAATAGAAGGGGGAGGTCTTAGGTTAGGACATCGGTAGAGGAAGGTCTTAGGGTGTAGATGGAGGCCTTAGGGTTAGGCATCGGTGTATTGAGGGTTCTGTGTGAGAGTAGGTCTAGGTTAAGACATAGTAAAATATTGGCAAATATTACCAATGTTTTACTATTGGCATAAAGCATAAATATTGGTAATTTTGCCGATCTTCTACTACACCCTTTTTTCCAGGCATGATTGGGGTCCCGTTTATGGAGTAAACTCAGGCTTAGGTTCTAAATTGTGGCCGCCCTTTACTCCCTCACTAAGCCACCATTGGGTAACTATTTCTGATCATGTGACATCGGTCACCGGGACTACTGGTTATCCATTTAGTGAAAGTTGGGAACAGCTTAGAGAGGGAGGAAGAAGTCGGCACAGTTTATGACCTGAAGTCTCATTCCATAGACAGCATGATGGATTCAGGTCCACTTCGTCTGGTCAGTCTATGGAACTGCGCCAGACGTGGCTGCAAAGTTGCAGAACATGATTTCATTAGCGGTCAGATGAGATTCATTTCTGTTTGCTAAACACATACATTGGCTTTTACACTTGCCTTGTAATTGGTTCTGAAATATCTTATGTCTTTCCTGTGATTAGAAAACAGATTAAAGTTCTGTGGTGGCCTCAGCTTTCACAATATATCTTTTCATTGTTTATTGAAGCGCTCTCCCTTCTCTTCAGGTTGTAGTTCACCCGGCACAATAGGGGACCGACCGCACACTGCTGACTTCAGTGACTTCTCTGCCTCCTGTAGCACCGCAATCCTCCTGTCATAATTAATATATTGTAATTACGCTGGCAGTAAAACTGTTCTCAATTACAGTTAGATGTCAAACCTGCGTAGGATCTGCGTATACATTCATCTGCATTACGCGCGTGGCCTGTTGCTGTCCGCTGCGGGCGTCGCTTTAGCTTTCATTCCACGTTGAGTAATGTGGAGCACTAGAGTGGGCTTAGCAGTGACCCTGACGTGACATATAACCTAATACAGGTAAAACTCGAAAAATTAGAATATCGGGCCAAAGTCCATTTATTTCAGTAATTCAGTTACTTGAAGTGGAATGAAACCCAGCATTTCTACTTTGCTCTAAAAGATTATTTACAGCATATAATATATTAACACCATTTATTTTTTTTTTAAAGGAAAACTGTAGCGAATGATATGTGGAGGCTGCCATATGTATTACCTTTTAAGCAATACCAGTTGCCTGGCATCCTACTGATCCTCTGCCTCTAATACTTTTAGCCATGGACCCTGAACAAGCATATGCAGATGAGGTGTTTCTGACATTACTGTCGGATCTGACAAGATTGGCTGTGTGCTTGTTTCTGGTGTGATTCAGACACTACTGGTTTTATTCAGATCAGCAGGACTGCCAGGCAACTGGTATTACCGTACTTAAAAGCTACAAAATAAAATATGGCAACCTTCATACACTCCCGCTACAGTTGTCCTTTAAGTAAAACAACATTCAAAGGGTTAAATCACAGGACTGACCTTTTTCTCCTGCAGGGTCAGCCTCATCCAACTGGTGATAACCTTATCTTGTGTTTACATTCTTCACTTGATACAATTTAGTAAACATTCTCTGACTGTGCAGAAACTTCTGCTAATGAGTCCGGACCTGAAACACTGCTCAGAAATCATTACTGGGTGCATTTACAATAGAAATACAACAGTTATAAATAAAATGCACCAGCAGTTTTCAAAGTAAATAAACTGAACTTTGGGAACTTGTAATTTCTAAATGAATAATAATACTTGTGCACAAAAGCAGATATGATAATTGTATGGGTTATAAAAATAAGGAAAACACATTTTTATTGAATATTTTGTCAGAGTTTAAAACCGTTTTAAAAAGTGAAACTAATATATGAAATAGACTGCATTATATGCAAAGCGAGATATGCCAAGCTTTTATTTGTTATAATGTTGATGATTATGGCTTACCACTTATGAAAACCCCCAAATCCCAGACCATTAGAGTATTGTGGAAAGGTTCAATAATCTAGGCTGAAAGTGTCAGACTCTAATCGGCTAATTCATCCAAAACACCTGCACCTGCAAACCTGTGTGTGTGTGTGTGTGGGGGGGGGGGGGGGGGGGTCGCACGCACAGTTTTCTTTTAATTTACCTGACTACATTTCTAAGCAAAATGTATACTGCAGTGCTTTTGAAAACAAACAATGCATGCAAACATAATAGTGAATTGCTAAAACTAAGCACTTAAAGAGGAGCTCCAGTGACAATAATGTACCATAATATAAAAGTACTTCATTTTTACAATAATTATGTATAAATGATTTAGTCTTTGCCCATTGTAAAATCTTTCCTCTCCCTGATTTACATTCTGACATTTATCATATGGTGACATTTTTACTGCTAGCAGGTGATGTCAGTGGAAGTAGATGCTGTTTCCTTTTTTTGGCAGTTGGACCCAGCTGTAAACAGCTGTAATGTCCCACAATGCAGTGAGGTTCACAGACTGGAAACCGGTACTGACATCACACTGTGGGCGGGGTTTCACCACAATATCAGCCATACAGAGCACCCTGATGATCTGTTTGTGAAAAAGGAATAGATTTCTCCTGTAAAAGGAGGGATCAGCTACTGATGGGGATGAAGTTCAATTCTTGGTCACGATTTATCTTTAAAGCTAACTGATCACCTTGAAGTGAAGACTACAAGGAAGTGAGACTATATCTGGAGTGACACATCCCTGACACAATGTAACAGTATGTGTATCATCCAGATTCACAGCAAAATATTCAAATGACTTTAAAAAAAAAATCTGTAAGTTTGGTATGCTGCAACACACCATTCCCAACATTGGCGATCATTCATGAAAGTGCTGTCGGTAAGTTAAATCCGTGCGGGGAAACACCGCTGACGGTATTTCAGCCTTCTGGGTGGTTAATCATAAAAATGTTGCCTGTTGCAATAGGAGTGCGGAGATAGCCCGCTGTAGGCTGGCGGTAACCTAGCGGAAACACAAAAGCAGGCTGAGTCCCTCCATGCGGTGTTCTCTCTGCTGCTGCTTGGGAGGTCTGTCCCATTCATTTACATGTACTCCGCATGCCTATCGCTACATCCAGGGGAGCGGCAATCCCCATCTGCATACCGCTTGCGTAAAGTTTTATGAATTTACATTTTGTTACTTTTCCGCATGGAATCACCGCACAATGCGGTAATTTATCACTGTGCTCGGAAATGTTAGCTTTGCATACGGAAACAGTCTTTATGAATTGACATTTTGCTCCAACTGCCAGAAAAGTGTGCAGCGAGCTGGAAGGCTGTATAAATATTTTAAGGGAACGGCTTTTTAAAGAATAAAGGCCATGCTGATAATCCTCCATGAAGAGATGGACTAGGCCAAAACCTGTCGGTAATGTCCTATTTCTACTACCTACTGTAAGTGACCGCAACATAGGAGAAAAGTAATTTATGGCTCGTTTTACTCTGGAAGAAATGTACTTCTTATTTATGTGTTTTAAATTTTAAGATTTTCACGACCGTTCCTCTTTAAGGAAGCTGCCATATTTATTTCCCTTTAAACAATACCAGTTGCTTGGCAGGGCGCTAATCTTTCTGGTCTGTAGGGTCTAAATCACACACCTGAAACATGCATGCAGCTAATCTTGTCAGATTTGTCATAGACACCTGATTTGCATGCATGTACAGGGTCTATGACTTCAAGTATTAAGCACAATCTACGCAATACAATTCTTTGTACGATTCGATTACGATTCTATTTATGATTCGATTAAATCCGACACGTCCGATCGGTATTCGATTCAGTTTGATTTGCAATTTCAAAACAATGGCAAATCAAATTGCATCGAATCGAATCCCGATCGGACATGGCGGATTTAATCGAATCGTAAATAGAATCGTAATCGAATCCTACAAAGAATCGTATCGTGTAGATTGGGCTTTAGAGGCAGAGGATCAGCCAGGCAATGTGAATTGTTTGAAAGCCTCCATATTCCTCTCACCTCAGGATCCCTTTAAAAGCTGCACTGCAAATCTTTAGTGATGATTTTACTTCCTGCCAGCCTCTGATTGGCTTGAGCAGGTAATGCGACATTTTAATCAACTAGTGACATGGATGACCAATGAGTGATCGAGGAGCCCTCAGTGAAAAAAACTTTATTAGCTGCTAGGCACAGGACCAGGCTTGTGTTTGGCTTCCAATACAAGCTGTTTAGTGGTAGCAGTCTCTCCAGTGGGTTTAAATAGCAGATGGTCCCGCTGTTTCTTGGCACAAATGCAGTGTGGCACAAATAATGTGTCCGTTGCATCTTAATCAATAACCAGTCCAATAAGCATTATGAGCTGACAGCTCTGTTTTGAAAATAGTCCCTTGCTTGTTTATTTTTCAGGCCCGTACGGAATACATGGCGCAAGTTTGGTATTAAAACATCACATGTTTACCAGCAAATAAACATTACAGCCATCAGCAAGAGCTAAAAGTGTGAAGTGCTGTTTTGAGTACAGATATTTACGTTCTATATCACTGATATATTATGCAGCACTGTACAGAGCACATTGTCATGTCACGGACTGTCCCTCAGAGGGGCCTATAATCTAATCCCTACCATAGTCCTATGTCCATCATATTCAGGTTTAAACTATGCTTGTATGGAAATTAGAGGTCAGGGTCCCTTCCAGAAGGATGGCCTCATTGCGGTGGAAGGGTCCAGTATGGAGCAATCTGAATGCAAACTGTTTTGGAAGATAACATCCTCCATTAAAGCAGCAAGATGTGTATCCAACCTATGATTAGGCTCTGCACCCCTATGCTGGTTGTCATTCAGTTGCAGCCTTTTTTGGGAAGAGCTGCCACCTCTCCCCTGCTGTCTAAAAAATGTCTATCGTAGTCTAGGGTCAATTTAGGGAGAAGCTAATTTATCTGTTTTTACGATTTACTTCTTTGGATTTGACTAATGTGGCATTTTGTAACGTTTCATCTAAAAGACTACATTTTCGTATTTTCTGTAAAGGAATTGTGGATTATCGTGGCTCTGTACAATTAACAAGCTGATACATCGTTGCATTCCAGCGTTTCTGTAGGTGTGTCTAGCTTAGACCTCGTTCACATCATACGCGCTTCCGTGCGGATATGGAAGCGCGTATGATGTGCTGAAACGCAGGAACGGCAGAAGGGCATAAACTGCCCTTCTACCGTTCACATCTACTGCGCTGCGCAGCAGTACGATGCGCTATGAAGCGCTTGCGTACTGCTGCCTGCATTTTGCCCACACCGCAGAGCTGATCCCATCACTGTCAATGGATGGGATCAGCAGCGCAGATGGCGTGCGATCGGATGCGCTGAGTTCCGATCGCACAGCCATCTGCGTTGGCTAGATGTGAACGAGGCCTTACAGGGCCAACTAATGATGATTTGCACATTCAGCAGTGATGCATCGTGGGAGACATTCTATGCTCATGCCATTCTGTATAATCGTAAATACCTTCTGTTTTAACTTTCCTGGCGGTAACCCCGAACATAGTTCGGGGCATGCCGCGCAGGAAGATTTCTCAGGCCCCGCTGGGCCGATTTGCACAATTTTTTTTTTTTTTTTGCTGCACGCAGCTAGCACTTTGCTAGCTGTGTGAGCACAGCGATCGCCGACGCTCTGCGCCAATTTGCTGCTATCCGCCGCTCCCCCCCAGACCCTGTGCGCTGCCTGGCCAATCAGTGCCAGGCAGCGCTGAGGGGTGGATCGGGACTCCCAATGACGTCATGACGTCGGGGGAAGCCCTCCAGGAAATCCCGTTCTTTGAACGGGATTTCCTGACTGCCGGAGGCGATCGAAGAGGGTGGGGGGATGCCGCTGCACAGCGGCTATCATGTAGCGAGCCCCGGGCTCGCTACATGATTTAAAAAAAAAATCACAAAAAAAGGCTGCGCTGCCCCCTGGCGGTTTTTAATAGACCGCCAGGAGGGTTAAGAAAGGAAACTTTTCTTTTGCAAAAAAAAAAGGAAAATATGTAAAATTGGATGATTTTTGTACTGACTCCACAGCCTTGGTCCAGTTAGCCTTTGTTGAGTTGAAAATACAAAACGTTATTTTCCCTAGAATGCTTTTCTCAAACATACCCAAAGAAAGCTAAGCAGCTGTGAGCTTGTCCCAAAAAAAGTGTGATCGTTGGGGCTCTGAAAGTCAGCCATCAGTAAAGGGAAGTATTAGTATTGCTGTCTGCCCCTTATGTCATTAGAAACACTATAAAAGCAGGTATACTTTTTTTTATTTTTTTTATTGGAAAGATCAAATATTCTAGTCTGCATTTTCAGCTGCCTGTAGAATTGCGATGTCCTTCCATCAATCAGTCATGAAGCCTCAATAACCTGTCTGGTTTGCCAGCTGAGGTAATAGATTTATGTATGAGGGTTTTTTTCCCCTGGATGGTATGTAATGATGTCCATGATTTATTGGCTGATATTTTACTGACACCGCTCATAATGCTAAATCTGCAGATTTGTAGGCTTTTTTTGTTTTCTCCCATAACTAAATCCAGATAATTTCCCCCATTGTAGAGAAGTCAATTATGCATGCACACATATGGAATTAAAATTGGGCAATTTTTTAAAATAGTTGTCCTTTAACAGCTAAGTTGTGTATATATATATACACTTTTACTGCTTTAAAGGGAACCTGAAGCAAGTAAAATTATTTAAAATAAACACATGATGCAGCTGTAAATGAATATTCCATCCTAACCTCGCTGTCAGTTCCTCTCAGAAGCTCACCATTTTCTTCTTACTGTGAGCCCATCCAGTTCTGACAATATTTTGTCAGAACTGAAATATACCAGTTGCTGTCAGTTATATATCAGCAGCTGTCAGTTACAACTAAATGTACCAGGTAATGTCCATGTTTCCCTATGGCTCAAGTGGGCTATGTTACAGTTTAACAGTGTGCAGTGTTCTCCCTAGAATTTGTTTCTAGCCGGGTGGCATGAAATAGTAGCTGGGTGGCATGAAAAAGTAGCCGGTGGGGCAGATGAAAATACAGGGCAACTCTGCTTACAGCATAGGAGGAGGTGAGGAGGTGAGCCGATGACAGCCGGGTGGTCACCAAATCTAGCCGGGTGGAGCACCCGGCTAAAAGAGCCTGGGGAGAACACTGGTGTGCTAAGCAGGAAGCTTTTATTGGGTAATGGCCATTTTCAAAATGGAGGATGGAGAATTCCATTGATCACAGTGGACAAATGGGACGCAGGAGAGGAAAAATAGATTGATAAGTAGACTACACGGGAGGGAAGTATGACGTGTTTTTGTTTATTTTGACTTTTCATTCTCAGTTCAGGTTCTCTTTGACCACTTCAGCCCGCAGGTGTTTTCACCTTAACCACGTCGGGATCACAGGCTTACACCCCCCTAGAGACCAGGCCATTTTTCACAATACAGGGCTGTGCAGCTTTGTCAGCTTGCTGCACGGCCACACAACTAAGCACACAAATAAAATTTCCTCCTTTTCTTGTCCTTAATAGGAGATTTCTGATCGCTGCTGCGACTTTTTTTTTTTATTATTAAAAAAAGAGGCTCCCCCCTTTCACATCTTAAACTGGCTCTGGATGGCGATAGTCTTTCTTCCCCGGCTCTCATAGGCATCAGCCTATGAGAGGACATGCATAAGGAGCCGCTCTGAGGGACAGTTGAGTGTCCCCGTACAGCGCTGCAGGAGATCGCAGCACTGTACAAACGTAAGCAAAAGGGATTTCTTTCCCCTTTCAGCTGAAAAAAATCTTCTAGCAGCAATTGCGGCTAGCAGGCTGATCACGGAGCTCCGCTCTATGAACCGGCTGGGAGCGATTGCGCATGCACACAACGTTCCCTGGTAAACTGCAGCTCCAGGAGTTGACGCTAAACGGTGTAAGGCGGTCCTGGGGCTGCCACCGCATCGTTGGGTAGCTAAGGACAGAAGCAATTTTCCCCTGTCAGCGCTCTATATATATATATATATATATATATATATATATATATATATATATATATATATATATATATATATATATATATATATATATATATATATTCATCATACTGTTGCAGTTTTAAAACCACACTCGGTCTTTTAAGCCATAAAACAGAGCAGAAATAATGACCATTTGAAATTTCCTGCTGTAAAGCCTTATCTCAAACTGTCTCACTGTTTCTTGGCTGTTTAAAGAGACTCTGAAGTCTCCCTATAATGAGGTTTTTAGTTTAAAAACCTCATTAACATTATAGTCTGACCTAAAACGCCGCAGAACCGCGGCTGAAAACCCCCTCGGTCACCCCAAACTCACGGGGGTACACGGAACTTCCGCATCGAGGCAGCGCAGCTCTGCCTCTGCACGTCAATCAGCACCGATCGCCGCCTCTCCCCCGCCCCTCGGCCTTCCTTCACTGAGAGGGGCGGGGGAGAGGCGGAGATACGCGCTGATTGTCACGCATAGTGGCGGCAGCAAAATCCACAACCAAGAAAGTCGTGGATTTTGCCTGTGCCCCCGTGAGTTTGGGGTGATCGAGGGGGTTTTCAGTCGCAGTTCTGCTGCAGTTTAGGTCGGACTAGAATGTTAATGAGGTTTTTAAAATAAAAACCTCATTTTAAGGAGACTTCAGAGTCTCTAAGTATTTCAAAAAACAGTACTGTATGGTAGGGTCAAATAGCTCACTTAGCTCTTTTGCATAGATAACTCAAGGTTTTTTTTTTTTTTTAACTCCTCTTTCCTTTCTGGAAAACAATGACACTCTTTTCTTTGCTAATAATGTTTTATTTCTTAGTTGTGCTACACATACCGGAACATATTGCCACCCAATGTTGCAAGACAATCGATCCTTCTTTGACTGGAATCTGGTTAGAGGGATCGATCCCTCCCACAGACTGCATATCAGTTTTCAATATATTCCAGCAGGCAATCTATTGAAAATCAATCTAACTACAGTCTTGCACTGTTCGATGCAGTGCAATGCTACGGGCCATTAAATGAAAGCCACTCTTGCTATGCCCCAATTGACTGAGATTTTTCATCCTGCTATAACGTTTTCAATCAAATTGATATTACGTTTGATTGGACAATGTGAGGTGCAGATTTCTAGCAGATTCAATTATTGATCTAATCTGCCAGGAATTGAACTGTAAAATTGATAAGTGTTTGTCCATCTTTACACTCTGTTGCTTTATATCTGTTGGTAATGCTGAATATGCTATGGAGGCCTAGTATATAACTATAAGCCCTTCTTATGTGTTTAGCTGTGGGTGTTTCCTTAAAGAGAACCTGTAACAACAAAAGAAAGTTCCCCCGGGGTGTACTCACCTCAGTAGGGGGAAGCCTCAGGGTCCTAATGAGGCTTCCCCCTCCCCTGTAGCTGCAGGCAATCCAGCGCTGGCTACCCCAAAGTCTCCAGTGATCCAGGCTCGACAAGCTAAATTTATTTACCTTTCCTGACTCCAGCGGGGGCGCTGTTGCGGCTCTCAGCACAGAGATAGGCGGAAATAGACAATCTCTGTCGGGTCCGCTCTACTGCGAGTGTAGAGTGGCCCGACATCGATCGGCTATTTCCGCCTATCTCCGAGCGGATAGCCGATACTGCGTCTGCGCTGGAGCCGGGAAGGTAAATATTTACATCCCCGCTGTTTGGAGGGGCACAGCGAGACCGCTGTGGGACACAGGAGGACAGGGGAATTATCAATAGGATCCAGAGGCTTCCCCCACCCGAGGTGAGTACCCCCCATCTCTTGTTACAGGTTTTCTTTAAAGGGAATTTGAAGTGAGCGACATATGGAGGTTTGCATATTTATTTCCTTTTAAACAATGCACATTTCCTGACTCTCCTGCTGATCCACTGCCTCTAATACTTTTAGCCATAGACCCTGAACAAGCATGCAGCAGATCAGATGTTTCTGACAAGATTGGCTGCTTGCTTGTTTGAAGTGTGTGATTCAGACGCTATTGATGCCAAAGAGATGTGGAGGACTGCCAGGCAACTGGGATTGTTTAAAAAGAAAATAAATATGTCAGCCTCCATATGGCTATCACCTTGGGTTCCTTTTTAGAGGGAGGAGGAATCCGCACACAGACTTGTGAAACAATGCAATTTTATTGTCCCTGCACACACATGTACGGCATCTGACCATCTCAGACGAAAATCGTTTCGAGGCATATCTGGTCCCCTTTGTCAGAGCATAGGCAGACAAAACGTACAACCACAAGTGGAAAAAAACAAGTTCTATAAAGAAGTGTTTACTTACCTGGGGCTTCTTCCAGCTCCTGCAATCTTGTAGATACCTTGCTGTTCTTGTAGATCCCTTGCTGTTCTCCCTGTACTCTCCTTTGATCCGCTGTAATAATCTCAGCAGGTCAACCAAGTCGCACACGACTGCGCAGCAGTGTGTACTCTAGATCACACTACCGTGGCTGGTAGTGGCGTGTGCATTACATTAACTCGTAACCACGCAGAATACCCTTGGCTACAGGAGTGCAATCATGTGCGCAGACAGCCTAGCGCATGTGCAGTATTGCATGACGTGGCTGACCTGTGAACATTATCGGGGCCTATGACAGGTCGAGGAAGAGGTCCGGGAGGACAACGAGGGACCTATAAGAAAACATGGCTGAAAGAAGTCCGAGGTAAGTAAAAAGGGACACAATACAATCGCTTTGGGTATCCTTTAAGTTTAGTACACCCACTATGTAATCTTGGCCAAGATGGTTGTTCTGCGCCTCCTCAGCTGTGACCCCGGTGTTTATAGTTACTCCACAGCGCTGTTCAGCAATTTTCCACTGCGTTACAGGTGCTAGTAATGCCTTTATAGGAGGCTTAAGGCACTGGATTGGCTACCCTTGTTTCCTTGTACATGAGATGTAACAGAGGGTGCTCAGTGAAACAACTACAGGAGGAAGAAAGATGCAATGCCCACTTCCTTATACACCTCCCTGGCATAGAATAGAATTCTGCATTGCATGGAGAGGAAAATAGTAACGGCTTTCGAAACCAAGCAGCACCTCCTGACTCGTATATGGTTTCAGTAAGGCTGCTCAGCCAATATATATAGGCACACACTGTGCAAATGCTTCTCCAGCACAAATACAGCAGGAACCGATTTAGCATACCAGTCTCCAAAATTGGTAACGGCTTTCGAGAGAGGTTAGGAGGGAAGCATTCCTGCCAACATGTATTGCAATATGCGGGCCAGGGGGTCTCCTTTAGAGATGGTCAATGATATGCAAATAATTTCCAGTTAAAGCAGTTGATGAACCATTCTTTTCCTGCTGAGGTAAAATTTGATTGGTTCATTTTCAAGCTGCCTAAATATGCATAAGAAAATGTGCATAATCTTGCAACAGCTCGAAATTATTTGTATCTCATTGACCTTCTCTAGTCTCCTTTACACAAGTGAAAGCAATAGAATAGTTGGTTTTCAGGTTGTTGTTTTTTTTATACTGGAGGAGAAAATTACACAGTATGCGTCTTTAACCACTTCCCCTCCACCGGGACGAGTAACTACGTCCCTTCAAGTTCCCATAACTTCTTGCTGGGGCGTAGCTATCACTTACCTCCCCGCCGCGCGTTACCGCTCCCCCTCTCACGCTCGTTACTGCTGCTGATCGTTAGCCGCTAGATCAATGAATGGGAACACGGTTTCCATTCATTGATCTAAGTCCCCGTGTGAATGACCGCAGCCCTATGAGACGGCTCCGTAATTCACAAATCCCGTCCACGTAGTGCTTCTTGTTTGCATCCTAATAGTATGCATACAGAAGACACCTGCGAGGGCATCTTGTGGCCAAATGCTAAAATTACATCTGCATTTTTTTTTTCAATAAAGGCCCTATTTTTACCTTATTTTTCCTTTTTAAATTAACCCCTGACCTCCCACACTCCCCAAGGAGGGGGGGGGGGTGTACAAAAAATATACATAATACTTAAATAGTTACCTTAATGACTGAACTTTGTTAATATCTATGTCAAGAGGGTATATTACTATTACTTTATAAATTATGGGCTTGTAATCAGGGATGGATGCAAAACTGAAAAAAATGCACCTTCATTTCCAAATGAAATATTGGCGCCATACATTGTACTAGAGAAAAACTTTAAACGTTACAATAACCGGGACAAATGAGCAGATAAAATGCGTGTGTTTTAATTACGGTAGCATGTATTATTTTGAAACTATAATGGCCGAAAAATGAGACATAAAGCATTTTTTTTTTTGCATTTTTTCATGATAAACCACTTTTAGAATAAAATAATTCTCAGCAAAAGGTAAAACCCCTCCCCCCCACCCCCAGAAAGCCTAATTGGTGGTGAAAAGAACAAGATATAGATTGTTTTGTTGTGATAAGTAGTAATAAAGTTATAGACGAATGAATGGAAGGAGCGCTGACAGTTGAAAATTGCTCTTTTTTTCAGGGGAAAACCCCTTTGAGGTGAAGTGGTTAAAAGGACCCCGAGAGACATCTTAAGGTTGCCATATTATTGTCATTATTGATTTCCTTTCAAACAATACCAGTTGCTTGGCAGCCCTGCTGGTTTGTTAGGCATCAGTAGTGTCTGAATTATTCACCTGAAACAAGCATGCAGATAATCTTGTCAGATTTTTGAGAGAAACATCTGATCTGCATGCTTGTTTGGGGTCTGTGGCTAAACTTATTAGAGGCAGAGGATCAGCAGGACTGCCAGGCAACTGGTGTTGCTTAAAAGGAAATAAATATGGCAGCCTCCATATGTCTCTGACTTTCCTTTAAGTTGGCTGAGAGGCCTTTTCTGTAGCCTTCAAGTCAGGTGCTGCTTGACTTCAGAGAGCCTACGAATTCCTGCTCCATGCAAAGCTGAACTATACTTACTGTGGCAGATTCAACCAAAGCAGTGCAAGGATAATGGAGATAAGGACTGGTGCAGAAATGGAGCTGACGCTAAGATGGAGGATTTTGATTGGTTGCACTGAGCCTCTGCTTCTGTTCTGCACCGGTTGTTGCTCCACATCTCCTTGCTCTGGTTTTGATAAATCTGCTGCATTGTCTTGAATGTCCATAGCACTGTCTATACTCTAGTTACTATAGGTAACCCTCACCAGATCAGCTGTCTGCGGGAAGTCCTATGGATCTGGTCATCTTCATAGACGAATACAGCGTGTTATTCATCTTGGCTGGTGAATTTAGTTCAGCTTTCCCCAAGATTCATTTATTTTGCTCTGTACTCTACCGGAATTATTTACCAATTCTTGTGCCTGGCTCTGCGGCTTTAACTCCCCTCCCCGCCCCCCTCCTCCCTCTTTATTTTATGTCTCTGGCTTTATGTCTGAAGTAAAAGATTTATGTCTCCCCTCAGTAATGAAACTTTCCACATGCCATATGGCACTCACACACCTTATTCAAGTTGCCTAGAATTACCCTCATCCATCCTGGTGTTATGACACTTCTGATCAGATATGACACTCATTAAAAGCAATGCCAGGCAGCCAGCTACTTTATGACATCTCACTTTGCTAGTCTGGCCCCTGGCTCTGTACACATTCTACTCTCTGTTTTATTAACACTTTCCCATCACATTCATCAGCGTCTTTCCCGCTTCTTTGCCCCGTCCATCTTCGCTTCCTAGCGTTAGTGGGAAAGGGATGATTGGAGTGTCGCTAGATTGTAGTGCCTGGCAGATCATTTCCATCAGTCTCTATGGAATTCACTTTTTGTTTGAACGAATGGCAAAAAAAATCCTTAAAGAACATGTGCTGAAAATAAAAAGTCAAAATAACCATACGCAGGTCATACTTACCTCCTGTGTAGTCTACTCCTCCATTTCTTTCTCCTTTCCTGGGTCCCATTTGTCCACTTTAATCAATGGAATTATCCGTCCGCCATTTAAAAAATGGCCATTACCCCATAACAGCTTCCTGGTCAGCACACTGTTAAACTGTAATATCACCCACTTGAGCCATAGGGAAACATGGACATTACCTTGCACATTCAGTTGTAACTGACAGCTGCTGATATATAACTGACAGCAACTGTTATATTTCAGTTCTGACAAAATATCCTCAGGGTTTTCTTTGTTTTCAGAAGCATTTCCTGAACATTAGTTGCCAAGTTTGACTGCCAGAATAGCGAGTAGGGAGGCTGGCTGGTATCTTACTATTTTGGCAGTTAGGCTTGCCAACTACCGTTCAGGAAATGCTTTTGAGAACAAAGAAAGCCCTGAGATTCCCCCTTGAGAGGGAATGGACTAGTCCATATCTTGTTTGTTCTGTCAGATTTTAACTGTTTACTCTTTTTACTATAGTGGTCCATTAATTAAAAAAAAAAAAACTAAATGCCACTATAGACTCAGGACACAACTAAAATGTTAATACATACTCTTCTAATATCCCGTCTGGACTATTGTAACGTACTACTTTGTGGACTACCAACCAACAGACTGGCACCGCTCCAGTAGGTACTGAACTCCGCTGCTCGTCTCATTCATCTTTCTTCTTGCTCTTCCTCTGCTGCTTCTCTTTCAAGCTCTTAATTAGCTACCAAGTAACCAGAGGATCCAGTTCAAACTCTTAACCCTAACCTACAAAGCTCTCCACAGTCTCTCTCCCCTGTACATATCCTCACTAGTTTCCAGATACCAACCCAATCGCATTCTCAGATCTGTACATGACCTTCTTTTGTCCTCCTCTAGAATCGCCTCCCCGCATTCATGTATACAAGATTTCACATGTGCTTCACCCCACCTCTGAAATGCATTTCTACAACACATCTGTCACTCTCCAACCTTTCAGATCTCTAAACGCTCCCTCAAAACTCATTTATTTCTGACAAGCATATGCTCTACCTTAATCCATTCCCTTTGACCTCTGGCCACACACAGCCTCTGTTCCATTATCCTGGAAGCTCGCAAGTGCTGGGCTCTCTCTTTGTATCTTGGCATTTGTTATACATTCTATTCATCATGTTACTTTTGTCACTGGAATTATCAAATCTGTATTTTGTAAGTGGCATTGATTACTATGGCTAATGCTGAATACACACGGTTCGTTCCCGCATCGAATGCGCCGCTCGATTCCCGCCGAATCGATTATTCCCGAACATTTCCGAGCGCATTTCGATGATTTTTAGGTTGATTTACATGTAAAGTATGGCAAATCGACCTAACAATCAATTGAACCGCGAATCGGACATGTCGTAAATAAACGAATCGACGGGAATCAAGCGGTGCATATACGGGAATCGAGTGCGGGAACAAACCGTGTGTATCCGGCATAAGACTACCAAAATTGGGCACCACACAGAGCGTAACCTACAATGTATATATAAAGTCAATCTACTAATTTGTATTATCAATTTGTATCCACCATGCCAACAAATTGATTACTATGGCTTATTAGGTTTCATTTACTTCAATGCAAAATCACCTTTCAATTTATGCTGGGAATGTCTTTGCTTATAGCTCTCTTCAGCTTTGTTTTAGTGTTTTAATATATATGGATGATTCCCCTTGGAAGGGGCGTTTAGTTGCATCTCATGTGCTTGCATGATTATCTTGTTAATAAAAATGTAATTTTTGGGGGAGCAAAAAAGAAAAAAAAATTCAAAACAAAAAAGTTTTTTAAAGTGGACCTGAACTCTTGCACAGAAAAGGACAGAAAGAAAACATAGTGAAATGCACCCTACACGGATTTAGAGAGTTTAGCCTGTCTAATTCTCCCTCATCTGTGACTAATCACAAGTTGTAATTTGATCCGTCACCTGTGCCAGCTGACTGCAATGGCATAGTGCTAATTGATGAAAACAGGATGTTAACATTGTCTACTTCCTTGAAAGCAGGAAATAGAGACACTGCAGATTTATTGCATGATTTGTATCAGCTGTAACAAAGAAATGGTTTTCTTTAAAGGTTATTATGCTGTTGCTTATTTTTTTGAGCAGAGAGGAAGTTCTGAGTTCAGGTCCACTTAAAGTAAACCAGAGACATCGCTACCTAAAGATTTGATACTTACCTGGAGCTTCCTCCAGCCCCCTAAGCACGTGTGAGTCCCTCGCCGTCCTTTCGCGGTCTGCAGTTCAGCCGCGGTAACTGGCTCATAAGTGGGCATACGCAGAAGACCCCGACTGATGCAACTTCTACCCGGGAGGGCGGCGAGGAGCTCACTCATGCTGATGGGGCCGGAGGAAGCCCTGGGTAAGTATCAAATCAAATCTTTAAGTAGCGATGTCTCTGGTTTACTTTAAAGAAGTTAGTTACCACTCTTTCAAAAAGAAGTTAGTTACCATTTATACTTTTTGAGGTACCTATTCATGGAGTGAGATTCCAGCTTGTGTTTATCTTGTGCTGACTCCTTTTTTCCACCTGTATTAATTCCTGTGTCTGTCTTTGTTTATATTGCAGGAGGGATAGTAGTGTAATTAAAGAAGAAATAAAGGCCTTCTTGGCGAACAGAAGAATATCCCAAGCAGTGGTTGCACAAGTGACAGGTGAGTAGACTAAAGCTGTGTACCCACCGCCAGATAGATCGGAGACCTCCACCAACAAATGATCGTGTCCTGATATATATGGTAGAATGAATGTCGTTGGTGACCGCAAAAACAAACGATCCTGTAACTGTAAGCTATTGTTTACACCATCGTGGCAAATTACAGTGAGGCCTCGTTCACATCATACGCGCTGCCGTGCGCACTTTGGCAGTGTGTGACACGCGAGAACGGCAGAAGTGCATAGACGGCACCTCTGCTGTTCAGATCATATGTGCTGCACAGCAGTGATGGGCTTTCACACTGCTGCATGCATTTTTCAGCCAAGCGCAGAGCTGACTCATTCACAGCCATTCTTCATTAACAATCTGATCGAGGTCTGAAATTCGGATGGAAACCTCTGTGAGGTGATCCAATGTGTCGTTTAAAACGAAAGGACACTGTGGGTGACCTGCGTCATGAAACATCGTTTGACAAATTTTCGTTAACTAGGAAGTGAAAAAAACGGATTAAAAAAAAATCTTCATTTTTACAATACTTATGTATAAATGATTTAGTTAGTGTTTGCCCATTGTAAAATCTTTCCTCACCCCGATTTACATTCTGACATTTATCACATGGCGACATTTTTACTGCTGGCAGGTGATGTCACTGGAAGGAGATGATGCATTTTTGGCAGTTGGAAACAGCTGTTTTTTTCCCACAATGCAACAAGGCTCCCACAGTGTGATGTCAGAACCATGGGAGGCGTTTCACCACAATATCAGCCATACAGACCTCCTTGATGATGTGTTTATGAAAAGAAATAGATTTCTCGTGGGAAAGGGGTTATCGGCTACTGATTGGGAGGATGATCAGTTCTTGGTTACAGTTTCTCTTTAAGTGATATCGCAAAAAAAGATAGATGACATCAACCTCTCGCTTTCCACCCCTGTTGAGGGACAGCTTTGCACAGGCCGCACATCCTTGGTTATTCCACTCCTCTTCTTTTATCCATAGCATACAGTAAATTATCCAGCAGCGAGTATGGCCTTCTCATAATCACTCTGGCAGATGTGCAGACCTGGAAATCTTACCACTAGAGACTCCGAGAGATAGAAGAAACTTGCGTGGTTTAACTCTCCAGCATCTGCCAAATGCACAAATATGCAAGGCTTATAGGAGCTGCTAGCACAACAATCTGTTTCTGTGGAGTTTGCTGTCGTTAAATGACCTGCAGCTACAGTATGACCTGCAGCTACAGTATCTCACAAAAGCCTCCCACATTTTTGTCCATATTTTATTATATCTTTTCATGGGACAACACTGTAGATGTGACATTGTGATACAATGTAACCTAGTCAGTGTACAGCTTATATAACAGTGTTAATTTGTTGTTCCATCAAAATAACTCAACACAGCCATTTGTGTCAAAACCGTTGACAACAAGTTAGTACACCCCAAAATGAAGAAGGTCAAAAGTATTCCCAATTAGACATTTTCCCTCTCCGGGGTCTTTTTACTAGTTAGGTTTTTGTTGGAGGCGGAGCCAGCGTTTCCATTAAGGCTAAGGGGGCAATTGCCCCAGGGCCCCGAGCGCTGCTGCAGTTTAGTGCAAATGACTGGATCAGTCACTTTTAAACCATTAAGGCACAGGATTTTACTAAATAAAAATACTTTTCCATGCACACTTTGTTTGGACGGTCCTGTAAATCTCAGGTCATCACTGATAAAAAATGACCAGCCTAACCATACAATGCACTGGGATAAGTAGTCATGGAGTGCGGCAGCATGGTGGTGTAGTGCTTAGCACTCGCCTTGCAGTGCTGGGTCCCTGGTTCGAATCCCAGCAAAGGCACTATCTGCACAGAGTTTGGATGCCCCCCCCCCCCCCCCTTATGTTTGCGTGGGTTTCTTCACACCAGTTTTCTCCCAAATTCCAAAAACATAAAGATTAAGTTAATTTGCTTCCCCCTAAATTGGTCCTAGACTATGATATACACCACACAATACATACATAGACGTATGACTATGGTAGTGATTACATTGTGGGCCTCTGTGCGGGACAGTTGATGAACAGGTCCGAGCAGTAAAAGAAAAAAAAAAAAAATTACTCACCTGGGGCTTCATCCAGCCCCTAGAAGTGTGTAAGGTCCCACGCTGCGGTTACGCTGTCAGCCAGGGCTCCCATTCTCCCTTACGGGAGATCACGACCTGCGGCCAGGTCGGGGTATTTTGCGTATGCATGTCGTGTGTCTCTCGTAATCCTGCTCTTGGGAGCGCTGTTAAATTCTCACTGAATTGCGCAAAGAGCTCCCGACGCCTGGAGCATGATGACATGAGACGCACGGCATACATGCTCAGAAGATCCCTGGATCTAGGAACTGGAGCTACAAAGATGAATCTACCCAGCAGGTGGGTGTGTACTTTAGATGCACTAGAGAGGAGCTCCTCCCTATTCTCATCCGTAAAGAGATCCACCTTATTCTTCCAGCTGGCCTTTTTTCAGAAACTCCCTAGTATTTGCCTTTTTGAAGGAACAGACAATTATATAATTAACCTGCTATTTTAACTTGCTAACTAACTTTGTAGAGGGTGGGGCGGGTTATTGAGATGATTGGAGTCTGTCGAGGATTGTTCTGTGGTTGGCAACGGCGTTCACAGAGCATGATTGATTTGAATAAAATGCTAATATGTTATAGATTGGATATTTAATTCAACACATAATTGAGGGAAAAGGTTTTAACCTTTAAGCAGCCAAATAAAGTAAAACTTTATTTGGCTGCAAGACCAAATTTTTCCTATCACTGGGGAAGTGTGCCTTCCCCAGCCTAGCAGGGTATACAGACCGGTGCAGCGCCACCCGGTGGTGAAAGAGGGGTATGGAAGAGACTCTTCCATAACCTCTCTTCCACCACCGGGTGGTGCTGCACCACTGACACTATCTTCTGAGCCCTGATCACATGTAATAACACAAGATGGGCTAGTCCAAAATCTGTCGGTAATGTCAGATTTCTACTACTTACTGTAAGTGACAGCAACATAGGAGAAAAGTAATTTATGGCTCATTTTACTCTGGAAGAAATGTACTTCTTATTTGTATGTGTTTACATGTATTTTACATTTTAAGATTTTTGCAAAAGAGGTCATTTAAGCAAACTTGTGAGATGCCTGTACACAGTTCTGTCTAGCATCTGTATGAGGCTTCTGTCCTTATTACCTCGAGCACCTCAATGAATTAGGCTGTTTAGACAATATGGCACAAGTGAACAGGAGCAAGAATCTGGTAATCTACTGTGCCCCGGAGATGAAATATTAGTATCTGTCACCTCAATTACACAATATGTACATTTTGACTTGTTTAAAAGTCACCATTATGTTAATATCTTTTGCTTGCCAGTGTGTCAGTGTTAATTAATGTGCCCTATGAACTAGAAACACATTTACTATATTTCTTTGGTTAGGGCCAATAAACCCTTTCCTGGCTCCCTCTCAGACCTGGTTGCCGTGTACTTAGCAGCATCCTGAGAGGCTTGGGTTGGTATAGGAGTGGGTGGAGCTTATCTGGAAATTGATTTAGCCTGTCTTTTGATGTAGAAACCTTGCAATCAGAAAATCAGTAACGAATCGCACACCACCGTGGAGGTGCTGAGGCCAATATCCAATATAGAAAAAATCCAGAAGGTCCGCACACTCAATGAACCAAGTTCAAGGTTTTATTCCAGTTGAGTGTGCGGACCTTCTGGGTTTTTGCAATCAGCAAATGTTCATTCCTTGTGCAGATAATGGGACTCCTGAGCATTGATGTGACCCTCACCCTTAGAGCCTATTCACCCTTGAAAGTAGCAAACCGGTAGCACTTAGCGCGGTAAAATCACTGGACACTCTTGACACTGGGCGATTTCCGATTGTTTAAGCACTGTACCGTGATCGCTTGAGAATCGCGGCAAAGTCCTGCAGGCAACACGCTTCTCGATTAATGGAAATCAGGAAACGTGTTGCCTGCCGCGATTGGCAGCAGTGAAATCACTGCCATATAGTTATAATTGCACCAGCGCTTTAAAAAGCGCCAGCGCTTCAGCGATTAGTGGGAAGCACCCGCTAATCACACTAGTGTGAATGGGCCCTCAGCTCTGCTCTCAGTTCTGTCCTTGGTTTTTACATCTTTTTTATGTATTCTACCTGTAAGATCTTATGTGGTGGAACATGTTCTTGTCTATATCCAGTCTATGGTGGGGAAATGAGGCTGTTTTGTCACGAATATGTTTGGCATTAATGATCTGTCATGATGGTCTTTGTTGCTTAGATTTATGGCCTGACGTCAATGTAATTTTTGCCTTATTTTGTGTTGCAGGCATCAGTCAGAGCAGGATCTCTCACTGGCTGCTCCAGCAAGGCTCAGACTTAAGCGAACAGAAGAAAAGAGCCTTCTACCGGTGGTATCAACTGGAGAAGACAAGTCCTGGTAACTTATCATTATTTTAACCCTATTGGTACTGTATGCATCTCTAGACCAGGGATTCTCAAACATGGCTCCACGGGAGCACTTCTAACTTATCAATTACTTCTTTATTCTAACCACCCGGTACTGTATGGGTCTCTAGATCAGGGATTCTCAACCATGTTCCATGGGATCGCTTCAGGGGATCTCTGTCTTTTTTAACACTTGAATGGGACTGAACAGTCCCACATCCCATATTGTCACTTAACAAAATAGTCCCACTTATGCAAGCCTTGGTGCAGCTGCAAGCAGTGGAAGGATACCTGCTGCAGCCACCTTTTCCTTAGTCAGTCATATAGTTATGGTCCATATAGGAGTGTTGAGAGGGCAGTGTTCTCCTCAGAATTTTTTTCCAGCCGGGTGGCATGAAAAAGTAGCCGGGTGGCATGAAAAAGTAGCCGGTGGGGCAAGATGATAGAATGCAGAGCTGGTGCACCTCTGCACAACTCTGCTTATAGTATTGGAGGAGGTGAGCCGATGACAGCCGGGTGGTCACCAAAACTAGCCGGGTGGAGCGCCCGGCTAAAAGAGCCTGGGGAGATCACTGGAGGGTTGTTGTGGCAGAACCCCCCCCCCCCCCCCCCCCAACCACCCTTCCTTTTTAAAAACAGGCACTGCGGAACACTTGTGTTCATGGGGATGGGGGTCGCAGGGTAACAGGCCACACCTGCTTCTATGGAGGGAACTGAATGGTGTACACAGTTAGTCGTATTATAATAGCGGTCGTAGGGACCAGACTAGTTATAAAGGGAGTTACTGGGGCAGACTGCTATACTGTACAATGAAAATCATGCACTTGTTACGTGGGGGTGCTGCATGTGTTTGTGTTATTGGGGTTGATAATTGCCAAATTTATTTTTTGGGGGTGAGGTAAATTTACTGCATGTGTTATTTTTGGTCATATTTGCAGCATTTTATATTTGAGAAGTAATAATTGCTGTTATTTTTTGGGACTGATGATTGCTGTACTTGTTACTTGGGGGTAATTGGTGCTGATAGTCATAGTTAATGGTGATAATTGTTGCACTTGTTGTTTTGGGGAAATAATTGCTGCATGTGTTATTTAGGGGTAATGATTGGCTGCATTTCCTATTTAAGGGGGTAATACTTGCCAAGGTTGTGGGGATAATTGCTGCACGTTTCATTTGGGGGTACCAAAGGCTGCACTTGTTGTTTGTGATGTAAGGATTTCTACAGTAGGCTAATCTATACACACACACACTCTCTCTCTCTCTGCAGGGGTTCCCTCAGGCAGAAAAAGGTTGAGAAAAGCTGCTCTAGACCTTCTGAAACATTGATTGGAATTTATTCAGTTTGATATACGGAAGAGTATATTAGTGCAGTATAACGGAACGCGACTGATCATTAAGCTTGATTATCCGCTGCATTGCCCTGTGCCTGTTCTGGGAGGGTTTGCCTTTCGCCCGGAGACACAGACATGTCCCTCTCTATAACCGGTTCTTGTTCAAGTACCGCATTCTAAATATATTTTAGTTTGTAGTCACAGGGACGTTTAGATCGCTAGTTACCAATTAATATTTAGTATTCGTGGTATATAGCGCCATCTTCCACAGTGCTGTACAGAGTATATTGTCTTGTCATGTGTTGACATTGACACTTAGGGCCAGTTCACACCGGGCGATTTTTCAGCGCTTTGCTGATCGCTGGCGTATGTGAGGCAGAGATCAAAGCAGCTATCGAGTAGGTACTGTTATTAGATTTATTATAGGATGACTGCTTGGAGTACTGAAAATTCTGTCCAAACTCCCATTTTAAATAAAGTATATTATTTTTGATGCCTCAGTAAAGGTGGAAGTTTTACTGAATTATACTTCTCAAGCTAACCAACCACTTCCACAAAATGTGAAGGTGACCACCCATGGTACAATTTTCAGTGATTAATTGCCATAACCATTAGATAAATGCAATTGGATTGGAAGAACATGAACCTTGTTGGTGTCCCAAATGGACTGATAATGACTCTAATGGTGATCGTTCTACAATTAAGTCGATTGGAAAACTATTTTTTATAATCTGTTGTGATGGATAGGAAGTACGGATTGGTTGGTTATTGGTGAAACAATCTATGTATTACGGCATTTTATTTCCGGTAAATTGTGTGCCGTCCCTTATCAAGCGTAAGAGGTCTTCACTCTCCCAAAAAGTTTTGTGTAAATTAACTAAAAAGTGAAAAACCTCGACAACTCATTTTTGCTTGATTTTTCTGTTTATTCATATGTTCTGTTTTTTATTTTATTTTTAGTTTTTTGCTCTGTAAGACAATGTTACTGAATTCTTAGCATTGTCAGGCGTTTATACAATACGTTTATATAAACTATAACCGTATGTATTAAATAAAAAAACTAAGGCCTCCTTCAAAAATAATGGGAGGAGTCCTTTTACATATTAAACGCCCAACCTTAAGTTCTTATAGCGAGTTTCTCAAGCTACTGGTACAAGGAGTGAGAAGTCAGGACAACTCTTTACTTTTAAAATAATTAATTTATTAAATATCTAAAAGTTGTCAGAATGATTACAAATCAAATGATACGAATCAAACAATAACCACCAAATATTAATAACCACAAGGTACGTCTCTGTATAAGCTGACTATACACTTCAGAGCAAAGTTGACCACAGATATTAACCAATAAAATCAAATAATCACAATAGGCTGTGCAACCACAAGATGGCAGACCTTTTATCTTACTTGCAAGGCTTGATTGTAAAACACAATCTAACAAGGGAAAAATATTGAAGCAGATCTATCTGGTCTAAAAACCTCAATATATAAAACAAGTTTAAAGAGAATCTGTATTGTTAAAATCGCACAAAAGTAAACATACCAGTGCGTTAGGGGACATCTCCTATTACCCTCTGTCACAATTTTGTCGCTCCTCGCCGCATTAAAAGTGGTTAAAAACAGTTTTAAAAAGTTTGTTTATAAACAAACAAAATGGCCACCAAAACAGGAAGTAGGTTGATGTACAGTATGTCCACACATAGAAAATACATCCATACACAAGCAGGCTGTATACACCCTTCCTTTTGAATCTCAAGAGATCATTTGTGTGTTTCTTTCCCCCTGCAGTTCTCATGCACTGAAGTTTCAGGCTGCTCGTTTCTTCCTGCAAACAGCTTTGCTCTTGCCTGTAATTCCTCAGTATGAAAGCCCAGCCAGCTCAGAGGACGATTTATCCAGCTTGTAAAAGATAAGAGAGAAGAGAGAAGCTGCCCTAATCTAAATAATACACAGGCAGTGTGCATAGAGGGGCCTGGAAGGGGGAGTTCATAGCAGAACCACAACACTGAAGAACTTGGCATCCTTCCAGACACAGGCTGACAAGTCTGACAGGGGAAAGATACATTGATTTATTACAGAGACTGTGATAGTAGAAAGTGCTGCAGTAAGGTAGAACACATTAGAATAGCTTTTGGAACTTGTAGGATGATAAAAAAACGGGATGCAATTTTTGTTACGGAGTCTCTTTAAAGGAATACTTAAGTCAAAAAAAAAAAATGACATTTACTCACCTGGGGCATCCCTCAGCACCCCGAAGCTGGATGGTGCCCTCGCAGCCCCGCTCCGATCGTCCTGTCCCCGCCGGCGGCTACTTCCGGTTCGGCGACAGCCGCCGACAGGCTGGGAACGCGGCTGATTTTCCGCGTTCCCAGCCGCTGCTATCACTCTCTATGCTGCTATTGCGTATAGACTTGGAGGAAAAAAAAAACATATATTAATAAAAAATGTAGAGAAATATGAACCCAAATCAAACAGGGATATTCCTAGCTGCAATTCCAGGAAGGTCACATGTTCAGAGTATTCTATACTAGGTATAGAATCATTGAAAATCCAAGCCCCTAACTTAGTTGGCTTTGATATAATTAAAAATGTATAGTTACCAATAAAATGGAGTAAGGAATCTTGCCAGGCCTGCACTGCTAACCCGATCTGGGAGTGGCCTCAAGGCTGGTAGAGCGTGAGAGTCTGGGATCCTTTCTTT
The DNA here is from genome assembly GCF_040937935.1 of Hyperolius riggenbachi. Lineage (NCBI taxonomy): Eukaryota > Metazoa > Chordata > Amphibia > Anura > Hyperoliidae > Hyperolius > Hyperolius riggenbachi. The sequence goes on along the minus strand of NC_090649.1, from coordinate 54,286,195 downwards.
CCGTTCAGAGGATGAGTGTGTGTGCCCAGAGGAGAGTCTCTTTTCTTTTGAAAGGATGAGAGTGTCTCGAGTGTCCAATGCACTCATTATTTATACCCCTCTAACTAACTTATCACTTAGTCCCCAGGTTAACTAAAACCCAATCAAGAACTGAAAGGTGTGACCAAAGGTGAACATTAACTAGTTCAATTAATCAAGATAATCTTGATATCACATTTTTTTTTCATTTCTGGATGTGTCGTTTTTCACCCGCGGGGGGCAATCTCGTCTTACATATATATTATTCAAAAATAAAAGAATAACCTCTTGACCTGTTAATACCATGTTCAACACTAAGTTGACAATTCATTAGATTGGAAGAATGATCATAATCCGTTATAATCCCTTAAAGGGATACTTAAGTCAAACAAAAAAATGAGTTTTACTCACCTAGGGCTTCCAATAGCCTGCTGCAGCTGTCCGGTGCCCTCGCCATCTCCCTCCGATCCTCCTGGCCCCGCCAGCAGCCACTTCCTGTTTCGGTGACAGGAGCTGACAGGCTGGGGATGCGAGTGATTCTTCGCGTTCCTGGCCACAATAGCGCCATCTATGCTGCTATAGCATATATCATATACCATATAGCAGCATAGAGGGTGCTAATGTGTCTGGGAATGCGAAGAATCACTCGCGTCCCCAGCCTGTCAGCTCCTGTCACCGAAACAGGAAGTGGCTGCTGGCGAGGCCAGGAGCATCGGAGGGAGACGGCGAGGGCACCGGACAGCTGCAGGGGGCTATTGGAAGCTCTATGTGAGTAAAACTCATTTTTTGTGTGAGACTTAAGTGTCCCTTTAATACCTTAACACATAAAACTGGTCAACAGTAAGTTATGGCTCTGTTTGAGAACAACCATTTATGATCCAAAAATGTTTTCCTAGTAACTACAGCTCTTGAGTGTCTGGCCTAAGAGTTAATGATTATAACTAAAAAAATACATGCCAGCTCTGACCGTCTCTGGGGAAAACAGCTGGAATTGAGCATAAACTGATATATTTTAGTATATATTGCCATATACTATCCACTTAACTATATAAAATACAAACATAATGCTTCTTCTTATATCATGTAATATATATATATATATATATATATATATATAAAATTATTTAGTATTTATATAGCGCCGACATATTACGCAACGCTGTACAGTATATATATATATCTTGTCACTAACTGTCCCTCAAAGGAGCTCACAATCTAATCCCTACCATTGCCATATGTCTATATTATGTAGTGTAAGTACTGTAGTCTAGGGCCAATTTTAGGGGGAGCCAATTAACTTATCCGTATGTTTTTGGAATGTGGGAGGAAACCGGAGTGCCCGGAGGAAACCCACGCAGACACGGAGAGAACATACAAACTCTTTGCAGATAGTGCCCTGGCTGGGATTCGAACCAGGGACCCAGCGCTGCAAGGCGAGAGAGCTAACCACTACGCCACCGTGACATACATATATATAGAATCTCTAATAATAAGATTATAAGAAATTCTATATCAGCTAACCACCTTATTTCAAGCTGCCACTATACAGCCTGCTGCCCTTTGAACTGTAAACAAGGACAATTGGCTTCAATATTGTCCAAGGCAGAGTAAACTTTAAGATTTGCCTAAAGATTAAGAATTATTACTCCAGTAAACATTCTTCAGACAGAGGAAAATCTTTCTGATTCAGCAGTCTGAACTAAACCATGTCCTCTGAATTTCACTACTCAGCTTAAATTGACTACACAGGTTTAAATCTTCTATAAAAGTAATATAAAAGATCCATTTCTTGCAATCCATATAATAAATCAAACATGCATATATAATATAAATCAGGATACACCTGCTAATATCTATAATAGACCATGCAATCCTATAAGGTTATATTTTTAAAGGACATTAAGGGCTGGAACCCACAAGAGCGTTTTTTTGAGCATTTTGGCAGCGCTGCGATACGCTAGCGTTTTGCCAAAACGCTCAGCTGATGTTAATGGATGGGGCAACTTCCACAGGAGCGTTTGCGTTTCCCAGAAACGCAAACGCAGGACGTGCAGCATTTTGGGAGCGTTAGCGCTTCAATGTAAAGTATTGAAGCGCTAGCAGAAACGCTCAGCAAAACCTAAACTGAGCGGTTCTGCTAGCGTTTTGCGGTTCAGCACACTGTAATAAAATGAAAAATAATTCACAGGACCAATCGGGATAAAAACGCAAAACGCTAGGCACCCGCTGGGGAAAGAAATACAATGTTGCAAAACACAACCCAAAACGCGCATGAATCCGCTTGCAAACCGCTCAGACAAAACGCTAGCGGTTGCGTTTTGCGTTTGCGTATTTCAGTGGGTTCCAGGCCTAATTGTTTTATTTAATTAATAAATCTCTATTAATTTCTGATAATTAAAAACCCGATAATTGTAAAACTTTGCTGTTCAATAAACCATTTTGTTGAGAAAAAAAAGTGAAAAACCTAATCTACACAGTGTAGCATAAAAGGGCTAAGGCACCTCCTCCTACTCTTAGATCGTACATATATGCTCTTTGTAATTGTCTGCAATTAATGTCATTGTTCATTAACATATAGTTATTCATTAATTTCTCTACTTGCTAAACCTGTCAGACAAACAGGTGGATCTCCAAACTAACGTCACACTTTCTAATCGTCCATATTGGCCTAATTTAACAAGTATTTATAATTTCAATTAATAAGAGAAGAAAAAAAAATCATTGTTACAATCTAAAACAAAAAAAATACATAGAGTTCAACCAGGAAATATTATTTTATTTTGTTTTATGTACATTAAACATTGGCTTCTTTCTTTCTTTCTTTCTTTCTTTCTCTCATTTCTTTCTCTATCTCTTTCGGTTTCTTTCTCTATCTCTTTCGCTTTTTGTCTATCTTTCACTTTCTCCATCTTTCGCTTTCTCTATCTTTCGCTTTCTCTATCTTTCGCTTTCTCTATCTTTCGCTTTCTCGATCTTTCGCTTTCTCGATCTATCTTTCGCTTTCTCGATCTATCTTTCGCTTTCTCGATCTATCTTTCGCTTTCTTGATCTATCTTTCGCTTTCTCGATCTATCTTTCGCTTTCTCGATCTATCTTTCGCTTTCTCGATCTATCTTTCGCTTTCTCGATCTATCTTTCGCTTTCTCGATCTATCTTTCGCTTTCTCGATCTATCTTTCGCTTTCTCTCGATCTATCTTTCGCTTTCTCTCTATCTATCTTTTGCTTTCTCTCTATCTATCTTTTGCTTTCTCTCTCTTTCGCTTTCACTTTTTCTCTTTCACTTTTTCTCTTTCACTTTTTCTCTTTCACTTTTTCTTTCTTTCACTTTGTCTTTCTTTCACTTTCTGTCTTTCTTTCACTTTCTGTCTTTCTTTCACTTTCTGTCTTTCTTTCGCTTTCTTTCGCTTTCTCTCTCTTTCTTTCGCATTCTCTCTCTCTTTCTCTCTCTCTCTCTCTCTCTCTCTCTCTCTCTCTCTCTCTCTCTCTCTCTCTCACTCTTTCTTTCTTTAGTGCTCGCTCTCTTTCGCTCTGTCTCTTTCTCTTCCTTCTTTTCTTTCTTTCTTTTTTTTTCTTTCTTTCTTTTTTTCCATCCCAATAATCTCTTATAAGAAAGTTGTAGGGTAAGATTTTAGCTCATGTGGAAGTATAAACCCTGATGGCAGGGAAGATTAATTTTCATTCCAGTCAGTGATCTAGCGATAGAGGATCGCTGTGTTATTTTTCATTTGCCGCAGGGAGACCAGTTGCTGCATTAGAGAGACGGAATTATATTTCTTCAAGTATTTAAACCGTGAAGTGGAACGTTTTTACACCCTCCTGTTCGTAGTAAATTGTAACGTCCCTCCCTGTCTGCTTCTCGGAAACCCTGGGCCCACGCCTCCGATTTCATCTCATACTATACCTTGTGGGGTTACCAAATCACATTTCCAGCCAATTTGGCCTGCTGATGCTTTGCAGCTCACATAATCACATTGCAATCAGGAGACTGCACAAGCCCGAAGACATCTGTGTGCACCTTCTCAGAGGAGACTATCACGGTAGCTTTACTGTCACTCCGTGATACTTCTAGTAACTCAGACCTTTCACTAGAGCAGAGCTTTTCAAACAAGGTCGTATACTGAGTTATTGTGAATACACACACACACACCACACACACACCACACACACACCACACACACACACCACACACACACACTACACACACACACCACACACACACCACACACACACCACACACACGTACACACGTACGTTAAAGTGAACCGAGCACCTTTTTTATCACTCAGGACATATCTATAGCACATGAAAAATTCATGCCGACAATCTGTTTCATTATTAAAATAAACTTTCATTTTACCTTGTATTTTACATTCAAAGTAGATTAATTACCCTGTTTCAGCAGGGCCCGTCTGCAGAGCTTTCAGGATCCTAATTGTTTTATTGGGCTAATTACCAAGAGGTAAACAATGCTATTAGACAACAAAGGGGGTTAGTAATTAGGACTGTTTCTTCAAAGACCTAGTGTGTGTCAATGTGTCAAGATAGCATCTCTGACTTCTGTAAATAAGGAATGTGAGAAGGGGAGGGGGGAACATGGCATCTTCTATGCCAGGAGAGATTCCATTGAAAGAGAATGTGCTCAGTTCCCTTTAACCTTTCTGAAATGACTGACTGACTCCGATGATACAGCCACTTCCTGTACACACAGTAATTTAGCCCTCTTCTGAAAGGCGTCCACTGTTTTCTTAACCGATTAGAGTATAGGTGACAAGCTGCAGTAGATCTTTTTTACATCTGTGACAGAGTATTTTGTTGACGTTCAAATTCCTACTCAATTTTGGGCCCTGGATACATGAAGCTGCACCACACCTCACACAACCTCAGAGAGGACCCTTTTCCACTAGCTGCATTTAGACGCAAAACGCATGTGTTTGCTGATTCTGAAGTGCAGTCTGTTTCACATAATAATCTTGGGTGGCCTTTCCTACGGCTGCGTTCCGATTTAAAAAAAGCGCACAAGTCTGTGCGATTGTGATGCGTTTTGTAGTTTAATGTAAAGTACAGGAACGCATGAAAAACGCATAGAAATGCGTTTTACGCTTTGTATTGATTTAACCACTAGTATCTATTTTCAAACACTTGCCAATGAGAAAAAGGGAAATGCAAACTTATAAAAAACACACATCAAAATAGGTTAAAAATGTTGCATTTTGCAGTGAAAAGGGACCCATAAGCAGGATCCATAAACTTGGTCACTCCCAGAGTGCACCTCAAAACCTTTGGAGCCAGAGCTTTCTGTCGTGCTGCCCCTACCCTTCGGAATTCCCTACCACACTCAGTAAATACAACCCCATCCCTGGAGTTATTCAGATCCAGACTGAAAAACCTGTTTAGCCTTGTGGACTTGTATAATTCTTCCTCTGTAGCCACAATTTACCAATCAACCAATTACTGGTCTGAGCCATCACTCATGAGTTCTATGGGAGAAAAGTGCTTTACAAATGTAAAGGTAGCCATACATCTAGCAATTCTAATTCAATCAGCAAAGCGATCAACTTTACTGGGGAATCGACTTCAGCGTAGTTGATCGAACGTGGATCGACTAGTGACCCATACATTACAAGCGATTCCTATGTGATTCATCTTCAATAATCGATCTGACCAATGTTGTGTCTCCATGCTCTGAATGCAAAAATCGATCAAATGGTATGTGCATAGTAGCAGATTCCTGTGCGATCGACCGATATCTTGCATCCTGCTCGATCGAGTAAGCTAGTTGATTCGACATGTTATCAGCCACTTTGCATCGATTTTGAAATCTGCAACACACTAGATCCTCTGTTGATTCCTTCTCGATTCAATAAAATGATTGAATCGAATGGTCGTGCGTAACGCAAAATTGCTAGATGTATGGGCACCTTTATTAGTTGTTGTTATCTGTGACAAACTACAGGTGAAACTCAAAAAATTTGAGTATTGTGCAAAAGTCCATTTATTTCAGTAATTCAACTTAAAAGGTGAATGTATTCTATGAAATAGACCATACATGTCAAACTCCAGCCCATGGGCAAATCTGGCCCTCGGAGCAATAAGATTTGGCCCTCAGGGGTTTCCCACTGCATTATGTTTGGCCCACTCTAGACCACTAGACATGTGGGAATTGTGTAGATGAGGGAGGACCACTAAACCTCAGGGAACTGTATAGGGGATGTTTGAGGGCCTATTAGACACCAGGGAACTTTTATAAAGGAGAGCAGTGGCCACTAGACATTGAGGCCAGCTCCTGACTTGATTTCAGAGCTCAATTTCGGCCCACTTTGTATTTGAGTTCGACACCCCTGAAATAGACTCATTACATGCAAAGTGAGATATTTCAAGCCGGTGTTTGTTATAATGTTGATGATTATGGCTTACAGCTTATGAGAACCCCAAAATCAAAATCTCAGACCATTAGAATATTGTGAAAAATATTCAATATTCTAGGCTCAAAGTGTCAGACTCTAATCAGCTAATTCGTCCAAATCACCTGTAAGGGGTTCCTATTTCATACATTAGTTTCACCTTTTAAAGAGACACTGAAGCGAAAAAAAAAATGATATTATGATTTGTATGTGTAGCACAGCTAAGAAATAAAACATTAAGATCAGATACATCAGTGTAATTGTTTCCAGTACAGGAAGAGTTGAGAAACTCCAGTTGTTATCTCTATGCAAACAAGCCATTAAGTTCTCTAAGTTAGTCGTGGAGAGGGCTGTTATCTGACTTTTATTATCTCAACTGTTCCTGGACTATTTACTTTTCCTCTGCTAGAGGAGAGGTCATTACTTCACAGACTGCTCTGAAAGACTCATTTTGAATGCTGAGTGTTGTGTAATCTGCACATATTATAGAATAATGCAATGTTAGAAAAAACACTATATACCTGAAAATAAAAGTATGAGAATATTTTCTTTGCTGCTAAACTTCTAGTAATTATTCATAGTACACAACCAATTCACTATATCATATTTTTTTTTTTCGCTTCAGTGTCTCTTTAAGTTGAATTACTGAAATAAATGGACTTTTGCGCAATATTATATTTTTTCAAGTTTCACCTTTATTTTGTCTGATTGCCATTGCTCTGTCCCAAGGCACAGTGGGTAGACTCCTCCTTCATCCCACTCCAGTTTGGGCAACTCAGCCAAGCTTGCCTAGACGGTCACAATGCTGCCAGCAGAGTCTCAGCCAGAATAATCAGTGTTTTGGTTGGCTGAAGTCGGACATCTGCACAAGATTTAATAAATAATTTAGATAGCCTAATGAGATCAGTGTACAGAATGGGAGAGCAAAATCACAAGTTTCTGCTTGTCCTATATTTTACTTATGGCTTTCTTGATCATAACCTTTTCCTGTGCATTTCTCCAAGACAAGCATGCAGCTAATCTTGTCAGAAACCCCTGGTCTGCTGCATGCTAGTTCAGGGTCTATGGCTAAAAGTATTAGAGGCAGAGCATCAGCAGGGCAGCCAGGCACCTGGGATTGTATGAAATTAAATGTCAGCCTCCATATCCCACTCCGTTCAGGTTCCCTTTAATGCTTTTTCCAATCTCTGGCACCAGCTGTAGTGCTTTACAGCACCATGGCTACCCGTTTCCTGGGTTGCCTTTAGGATAGCTATACATACAGGAGATGAGTGTAGTATATAACATAGTTCCCAAGCATCCCGATTTGAGCGGGAGTTTCACGGGTTGGGAGGCATGTCCTGTGCCGCTGGTCTTGTAACCTCACATGCCTCCTTCCTCTGCTCCTTGCCTGCGGTTTGGGCAGATTGCAGAATTAATGTGCAGCACAGAAGCCGTGCTTTTCTAACCTCTTACAGCCAGGCTCCAGTGATTTACGACCTCCTGACACCTCTGACCTCTTGCTGTACTGTCCAGAGTCTCCTCCTGCATGATTACATGTGAAGAGACTGATGCTGGGCAGAGGGCAAGAAGTCAGAAAGTTAGAGATGACAGGTGGTCACACATCATTGGAGCCTAGCTGTATGAGGTGAGATGAGCACAGCTTCTGCTGCACATTCACTATGCAGTCTACAGAAATAATAGTGACAGCTGAGCTGAATGTGGGCAGTCCCCCTTGATGCAATACAAGGGTTAACTGTATGGGGGAGGGGAAGAAGGGCATACTAATAATCCGAATAATAATCCGAACATTTGTATAGCGCTTTTCTCCTGTTGGACTCAAAGCGCTCAAGAGCTGCAGCCACTGGGACGCGCTCAGGAGGCCACTAGACACCAGAGTTAACTATATGGGGGCACACTAGGCACCAGGGTTCACTATATGGGGAGGGACACACACTAGGCACCAAGGTTCACTATATGGGGGAGGGACACATACTAGGCACCAAGGTTCACTATATGGGGGAGGGACACATACTAGGCACCACGGTTCACTATATGGGGGCACACTAGACACCATGGTTCACTATATGGGGGGCACACTAGACACCAAGGTTCACTATATGGGGGCACACTAGACACCATGGTTCACTATATGGGGGGCACACTAGACACCAAGGTTCACTATATGGGGGCACACTAGGCACTAAGGTTCACTACATGGGGAGGGACACACACTAGGCACCAAGGTTCACTATATGGGGGAGGGACACACACTAGGCACCAGGGTTCACTATATGGGGGGGAGGGACACACACACTAGGCACCAGGGTTCACTATATGGGGGGGAGGGACACACACACTAGGCACCAGGGTTCACTATATGGGGGGGAGGGACACACACACTAGGCACCAGGGTTCACTATATGGGGGGAGGGAAGCACACACTAGGCACCAGGGTTCACTATATGGGGGGAGGGACACACACTAGGCACCAGGGTTCACTATATGGGGAGGGACACACACTAGGCACCAGGGTTCACTATATGGGGGGAGGGACGCTCACTATATGGGGGAGTGAGGTGGCCCACTATACACCAGGGTTTGCGATATATGGGGAGGGGCACACTAGACACCAGAGTTCACTATATGGGGGGAGGGACACACACACTAGGCACCAGGGTTCACTATATGGGCTAGTGAGGGGGCACACTATACACTAGGGTTTGCTATATAGGGTAGGGGGCCACAATAGACACCAGGGTTCACTATATGGGGGGGGGGGGGAGGGGCACGCTAGACACCAGGGTGTATTTGTGATTGTGAAACCCACTGAGAACATGCATAAGAACTTGATTACAGCTAAAATAGTATCAGCAGAATAATTGGGGACTACAGTACTTACACTACATAATATAGACATATGGCAATGGTAGGGATTAGATTATGAGCTCCTTTGAGGGACAGTTAGTGACAAGATATATATATATATATACACTCTGTACAGCGCTGCGTAATATGTCTGCGCTATATAAATACTAAATAATAATAATAATTCATGTCAAAGTGTACCTGTGCCTATACATGAGGGAGGTGGTTTGATTAGAGAGGCGGTTCTGTGGAGGGAGTAAAATAAAGATTTGTAAGATGTCATTGTAGACGTTACAGATATCTTGACCATCATTTTTATTCCATTTCTACATAACTAATTTCGAAATGGACCAGTAATGTTCATGAGTTTTTTAGCGTACGTGTACTCTTAGGTCAGGTCATTGGTTAAAACTGTTAACATGGGCATCCTGCAATGACTGTCTCTCTATATGTAGAGTGGTCAAAATTAATTAGGTAGAACCTTTCGCAGCACTAATGCCTCTACCTGTTGCTGTTGAATAAAGGTTACTTCCTTGTTCTAACAGAGCCCTGTCATGTGATAATGCCTTCTGATGACTGCCTGCTCCATTGGCTGATGGGAAATTAGCTGCAGCCAGACTTTCTCTGCTCACTCCTGTCTGCTGCTCTCGCATAAATCACCCTGGCGCAGTTCCAGTCACTCACTGAGAGAAGCCTAGGGCTAGGCATTAGATAATCTTTCATCAGCCAACGGCGTAGGAAATCATAATTCGGCATCATCACATTGCAACACGGTTAGAAAAGGAAGCATTCTTTTATATGGTATAAAACAAAGGTACGTTTATAATTCTGTCAGTTTCTAGATGATTCAATTTAACCACCCTACATTCTGAGTCATATTGTAGGGTTCAGATCCACTTTAAGACAATGCTACAACTAGAGTCTTTGCAGAATAATATATATTAATCTGATATCAAGGACAAAGTGCTAGAGGAAGACAGTGCTATCAAGTGTATAGTAAAAACTGATTCTGTGGGCCAGATTTATCAAAGCATTACAGACAGTTTTTTTTTTTTCTCAAACTGTTCTAACCAGCAGGGGAACTGTTCTGCATGATGAGTAACTTCTTAAATCCTACTCAATAGTGGCAGTTTAGTGTGAGTTTTTAGAACTGCACTACAGTTAAGAAACGTGCAAATCCATTCATAAACTGCTGCAAATTGAGTGCTTAATAGCAGTTCTACAGATTGTGCAGACTAGGCATGATTTGTGAAGGGCTCTTCCCCCTGCTGAATTACTCAGCTCCTGCTGGTATTAATACAGCAGATTACCTCAGCAACAGCAATTCCCCTCACAGGCCTGGTGCACACCAAAAAACGCTAGCAGATCCGCAAAATGCTAGCAGATTTTTAAACTCTTTTTGTTATTTTTCGGTAGCGTTTCAGCTAGCATTTTGCGGTTTTGTGAAGTGTTTTTGTGTAGTAGATTTCATGTATTGTTACAGTAAAGCTGTTACTGAACAGCTACTGTAACAAAAACGCTTGGCAAACCGCTCTGTAATGCCGTTTTTCAGAGCGGTTTGCGTTTTTCCTATACTTAACATTGAGGCAGAAACGCATCCGCAATCCAAAATCTGCAGCAGCCCGGGAGTATGCGTTTCTGCAAAACGCCTCCCGCTCTGGTGTGCACCAGCCCATTGAAGTACATTACCCTAGCTGATCCGCTCCCGCAAGCGGATCGCAAACCGCAGCAGAACCGCTCTGGTGTGCACTAGGCCACACACTACACTGTCTAAGAAGCTTTTCTAACTCCTCTTATTTTACAACAGTTTTAGAAGGAAACTGCATCTAGTTATTTCTTAAGATGTCTGAGACAGTTCTGCACGGATTTCTAAAAACCTACCAATATTTTGTCTCAGGCACTCTTGATAAATGTCCCCCTTTGTGACATTACAGGTGCAACTCTAAGTATGAGGCCAGCGCCCATCCCTATAGATGACACAGAGTGGAGGCAAACCCCACCCCCTGTCACCGCTACCTCCGGCACATTCAGGTTACGACGGGGCAGTCGCTTCACCTGGAGGAAAGAGTGCCTGGCTGTCATGGAAAGGTATGGCTCACTTCCTGAACATGTTTATGGATTTGAATATTCCCATTTGTGTCGTCACTTTGCTGTCTTCTTAAAGTAAATCTGTCACAAATATGCTTTTGTAATCTTTTGAAACTGCATGGTGTAATTGCTCGGTTAATATATTGTCCTCCAGGTACCGTATTTTTCAGACCATAAGATGCTCCTGACCATAAGACGAACCTAGGTGTAGAGGACAAAAAGCGGGAACAAATATATACTAAAGCTGGTGTGTCCATGGTGCGGGGGGGTGTCTTGTGGATCTTATTCCCCCAATTATGTCCCCCTAGTACCTCTTGTGCCTTCCTTGTACCTCTCGTTTCCCTACTTTGTCCCTTTGTGTCCTTTGTCCCCGTTGTTTTAAAGAACAGCTTTACTTCAGTTCAATAGCATGACCGTGCTGCCGAGGGGAGGGGCAGAGGAGAACATATGATTCCTTCAGAAGATAGCATCACTGCCGCCTGCGTTTGTTAATTTGAGCCAATGGTCTCACGGGCGGGACAAGGCTCCATCATTGGCGCCAATCACTGCACTTGCTGAGTAGCAGTGACCAATCATAGGTCACTGCTACTCAGAGTATACAGAACATTATTCTGGAACAGAGGAGAAAGGTTGTAAAGAGTTGGATGGGTGTATTTTACCTCTTTAGTAAGACCTAGTTCACCCTTCCAGATTTTTAATATATGTGTTGCAAAAAGTACAGATGTAATGCACAGATACTTTTGCATTGCTACCGAATACATATTTACAATCATATACGGTACATTAAATAATGATAGTCTAAACTAGTGTTTTAACTTTCCACACACATTTGTTACCTAAGACAAGAGATGGTTGAACCCCAATAGGGGCTTTCTCCTTTTTTTTTTTTTTTTTTTTATTCACAGCCAGACTGCTACTGATTTACAATATTACCTTTGTTGATAGTGGTTACTTGACAAATCCTGTAAGGTTTTTTTTTTTTATATATTTATTTTTGGTTTGTTTAACTAGTTAAGGACCGCACTTATAGAAATACACCAACACCGCGTGTTCTCGCTGCTTTCATCCCTCCCGACAATATCGCCGCTGTTTCCCCGCCGCAGCTTACTTGCTCTGCAGTCTCTATAAAGGCAGAGCCCTGTGAGCGGGTCAGGAGCCGATTTCATTGGCTCCTGGCCCTGTCTATCAACAGAAGCAGCTCCCATTGGCTTACATTGATAGGCAGGGTCAGGAGCCAATGAAAGCAGCTCCTGACCAGCTCACAGGAACTCTGCCGTCATAGAGACGGCAGAGTGTGTGGCTGAGGTGGACGGCGTTTGTGGTGATTCGCCGTTTTTTCCGTCGTTTCTTCTACCAGCCATCTCTGGTCCTCAAAGAAGTTATCAGGCAAATAAAAGAAAATAAGTGCTACTTATCGGGGGCTTCTTCCAGTCCCAAGCTCCCAGCATGTTCCTTGCTGCAGCTCTCCCTTCAGCCATTTGCCGCAGCTCCGTCCCGGTCCCCGGCGATGACGTCAGAGCGACCTCCAGGGAGCTTGGGGCTGGAGGAAGCTCCGGGTAAGAAGCACTTATTTTCTTTTATTTGCCTGATAACTCCTTTAAGGGGGCAGAGACGGCTGGTACTTAAAGAGTAACTGTCAGGCTGCAGAAGCTAATTTAAACCTCTATTCTCCTGTGTTAAACAGTTTAGAAGGAAGCCAAAAAGCCATTAGTGAAGATAAAAATCTCAGTTACCTTTGATGTGTGCTTATCAGAAAAGCTGTTAGACCTAAGAGGACGCAAGCCGCATACTATACTGCAAAGCATTCTGGGGCCCTCCCCTCGGCTGCTAATGAGACGTTACAGCAGCTTGTAATCAGTCCAGCGTGTAGCACTGATAAATCTCCGGGCCAAGTACACTGCAGGAGTCAGTTATTGTTCCTAGCCACATGGCTCATTAATATTCACTGCACACTGTGTTATTCAGTACGAGCTTTTCTGTGATCAGGAAGCAGGCAGGACATGACGACACATTTGACAGAAAAACATGGAACCTGCCATGAGCTGTCAGGAGCATCAATCTCTGCATATACTATATAAAAATTCTGTGAAGTACAAACGTGGACAGTGAAATGCATATGTAATGTAAGTACAGCCAATCTTTAGCTACTGATATATGTGTTTATTTTCTCTTAGACCTTATACCTAACAGCTCCTCTTTAAGTGGTTAATAAACCAACAAAAAAAAGAGCAAAGCTTTGATATAAAGCAGAAGAAAAACATATGAATAATAAGTGCACTCGACAACGGTATACAGTGATTCCCAGCACTGGTGAATGCTCTGCCAACAATGCAGTGTGTAACGGTGAAGGGCTAACCTCACAAAACCTTTCATAAACAAAAAAGAAACTCTTCAAATCTGCAGCGAATTTCTTTTCATCTCTTCTCAATTTATATGGTAATTTATGCAGCCTATACAATCCACTGAGTCCATATACGGCTGAATGTTTTGGATGTTTTCCTAGCATCACAAGTTAGTCCATGTTTGGGTATAGCTTGATTAACTAACCAGATCCAGGCTTTTAAAGTGACACTGAAGTGAAAAAAAAAAACTTATGATATCATGAATTGTATGTGTAGTATGGATAATAAATAGAACATTAGTAGTAAAGCAAAGAGTCTCCTGTTTTTATTTTCTGGTATCTACCTTTTTTTTTTTTTTTTTTTTTTTTTTTTTAAATAGCATTGTATCATTCTGCCATATTTGCAATTTACAAAGCACTCTGTATTTTAAACTATGTAACAGAGCAGCGCTAATGACCCTTTCTACTTCCATGCAGTAAAAATCTTATCTGAAGTTGTCTTGTTTATTTGAAGTATAAGGGAACCTATACACTTATCGGTTTCTGCCATCGTTTTTTATGGCCGATTCGACCACTGTGATCGACTAGGCTAGAAATCGGTGCAGCAGGCAGTGTGATCGATTCACCGATAGATTTCTGGCCAAGTTTGATAGATTTACTCAATCGGTCCGAGCAGAAAATCTAGGTCAGTCGGCTGCTGGCGGCAAATCGATGGCCCATAGATTTGCATTGGATCAAATCGTGTAGCAATTCATTTCAATAGGTTTCATACTGAAATCTATTGAAAATCAGTTCCTAGTAAGTGGCACACATCAGATAGATTTCTGTAAAATTCGACCAGACAGCCATCTGACAGGAATTTATCTGATGGTCAAATCTGCTAGAAATCGGTTAGTGTATGGGTGCCTTATGTGCCTCAGAAAACAGCAACCCAGCTCAGAGAAGATCTTTTGCATAGATAGCAAGTTAAGTTTCTTAAAGGTAGCCATACACTGGTCGATTTGCCATCAGATTCGACCAACAGATAGATCCCCCCTCTGATCGAATCTGATCAGAGAGGGATCGTATGGCTACCTTTACTGCGAAAAGATTGTGAACCGATTTCAGCCTGAAACCGTTCACAATCTGTTGTGGTGGTGGTGCTGCCGCTCCCCCCGCCCGCCTGCATACATTACCTGCTCCGCCGGCACGACTCACCCCGGTCACCTTTGCTCCGTCTCCGCTCTGGTCTCCGGCCCCGACATGCTTCACTTCTTCCTGCCGGGCAGGAGGAACTGAAGCATGCCGGAGACCTGCGCGGACACGGAGCAGCGGTGACCGGGGACAGTCGCGCCGGCGGAGCAGGTAATGTATTGCCGCTCTATTGCGTTGGTCGCCGGGCACTCGAACGCCGCTAGCGACGCACTCCCTACCCACGGGCGATCGACGGTAATTTTCCGCACAGAGCGATCGACTGGATCGGTCGAAATGGATCGAAATTCGGCGGGTAGCATGAACGATTGGCAGCAGATTCGATCCCAGTGATCGAATCTGCTGTCGAAACAGCGGCAAATCGGGCCAGTGTATGGCCAGCTTAACTCTTCCTCTACTGGAGACATGACTCATATCTCTGCTGCTAATGTTATATTTCTTAAGGGGCCCATACACTCAGCCGATTTTCTGGCCGACCGATTGATCCCGATCGATCGATTGATCGTTTGCAAATCGGTTGGCCAATCGACCGATTGATGGCCGATTTCGATGGATTTCCATCGAACTGGCAGGGTGGAAAATTTAGGTCGATCTGATTAGATTGCTTATCAGTTTGCATTGGCCTTAATGGAAATCTGATGGCAAAAAAATGACATCAGATCGAATTTCAATAGATTTCAAACTGAAATCTATTGGAATTCTATCCTGGTAAAAAATGTTCTAAAAACGCATCAGATAGATCATCAGATGCATTTCTTATCTATCTGCTGCCAATCTGACGAGTGTATGGGCACCTTTAGCTGTACTACACATATAATGCATTATTTCATAAGTTTATTTTACTTCAGATTCCCATTCAGAAATGTATCACTGGTAGTGACCTCTTTAGTCCTACTTGGTGATTTGTACGGAGTGTTTGTTTACAGCGGCAGATATTGCTTGCTTGGCAGTTGAAAAAAAACATTATTTCCCACAATGCAACAAGGTTTACAGACAACTGTCAGTACCATGGTTATGACATCACTGTGGGAGGTGTTTCACCACAATATCAGCCATACCAACCCCCCTGATGATCTTTTAGAGAAAAGGTTAAGCTTTCTCATGGGAAAATCCAATCGACTACTGATTGGAATGGAGTTCAATCTTTAGTTAAAGTTTCTCTTTAAAGGGATACTTCAGTCAAAAATAAAGCAGATTTTAACTTCTTCCAGCCCTGTGGACTCCTACTGTGCCCACGACATCCTCCTGATCCCCTTTGGGCAGTGGCAGCGGGCCCCTGCCAAGCAGGACTGTAGTCGCCCCCAGCCGCCCGCACGTGGTGGCGCTCCCGTGACCAGGAGCATTCTGAACATGCGCAGTAAGAGTCATTTGCTACTGCACATGTGCAGAACACTTTCCGTGCAAGAAGCGCAACCAGGTTGCGTGCTGCTCGGGGCCACTCGTGGCGCAGTAGCGGCCGACAGCCCAGCTTTGTGGGGGTCGTCGCTGCTGCTCGGAGGGGATCAGGAGGGTATTGTGGACACTGTAGGAGTCCAGGGGGCTGAAAGAATCCCTAGGTAAGTTAAAACCTTTTTTGTTTTTTTCTACTTAAGATTCACTTTAAGTGAACCATCATTCATATCTTTCTAATGCATAAATAGAAAAATTTATTTTCGCGCATGAAGTAGCAGGACTTTATAACCGCAACAACAGTGAAAATTCCCAATAAAATAACCCCTGTCCTGAAGATTCTAGGAATCCCTAAACTAAATTCAGAGGTAAATTCTGAAACCTTGCGTCAGAAAATCTCACTGAAGCACAACCCCGTACACTGTAAAGAGAGGCCCCAGTTTCATAACGCCTAAAAGGAGGCATAAATATTTCTCCTAAATATTATATTTTGTGTGTTGGATGATTTTACCTGTAGCAATGATGAGGTACAAAATTGGTATTTGCACATGGAGGACTGTTAGTGCAACGATATTCAAATCGTATCTATGGTCCAAATTACAAGCGTCGAACTCAAGGCCTGTGGCCGAATGTGGCCCACCACACCAATTTATGTTGCACTCAAGAGCTTTTAACATGCCTTGTTGTATGCAGTAAAAGTAAGGAGGAAGTTTCCCTGTCCTCCTGCAGACCACTATCGCTGCCTGGGACCCTCTGGAAGTTTGCGTCCACGCTCCTCTCTGTGCCAGTGCAGGACCGTGCTGCATCTGCGTGAGTACGGCCACGCCCGGGCAGCAGCATGGAGCCGCTTGTGAATGAGCATATGCTGCGCACAACAGGTGCTGCTGTACACACACAGGTGCAGTGCTGCTGTGCTTGTGCATTAAGGGGGGCATGGCCACGATAAAATTTGACA
The DNA here is from genome assembly GCF_040937935.1 of Hyperolius riggenbachi. Taxonomy (NCBI): domain Eukaryota; kingdom Metazoa; phylum Chordata; class Amphibia; order Anura; family Hyperoliidae; genus Hyperolius; species Hyperolius riggenbachi. The sequence goes on along the minus strand of NC_090649.1, from coordinate 54,268,964 downwards.
AGCTCTTGGGGGAGTCCACGCTCAGCAACGGTTCTGGCCAGGAGGATGTAGGGAGCTACTGCTGGATCCAGAGGCTTCCCCCTTCATAGGTATGTATCTGTTTTTCTTAATATTTTCTGCCTTGGGTACACTTTGAAGCATCCATACATGTGAACAGAAAAAGGGAAGAAAAAAATAAAATGAAACCAGGATCTTCTTGTTACATACTTACTGTTTGTTAAGATTAAAAGAGACCCTGTAACATAAAAAAGTGCCCCGGGGTTACTTACCTCGGTTGAGGGAAGCCTCTGGATCTTAATGAGGCTTTCCCCGTCCTCCACCGTCCCACGGTGGTCTCACTGGGCACCTCCAAGGTGGCAGCCGACAATTTGTCAGGCTGTGACTGGCTGTGGAGCAGGTGCAGTAGCGCCTGCAATATTTACCTCTCCGGCTCCAGCGCAGGCGCAGTAGCGGCTCTTGGCTCGGGATCAGGTGGAAATAGCCGATCCCAATCAGATCTGCTCTACTGCGCTGGAGCCGGAGAGGTAAAAATTTACATGGCTGCCGTTCGAGGGGCCCAGCGAGACCACCGTGGGATGGAGGAGGATGGGGGAAGCTGCGATATTTCCCTGCTCCTCCCTCTTCTGCAGAGTAGCGCAGTGCTGCAGTGTGATATTTCCCTGCTCCTCCCTCTTCTGCAGAGGAGTGCAGTGGAGCAATGTGATATTTCCCTGCCTCTTCTCTCTTCTGCACAGTAGCGCAGTGGAGCAGTGTGATATTTCCCTGCTCCTCCCTCTTCTGCAGAGTAGCGCAGTGGAGCAGTGTGATATTTCCCTGCTCCTCCCTCTTCTGCAGAGTAGCGCAGTGGAGCAGTGTGATATTTCCCTGCTCCTCCCTCGTCTGCACAGTAGCGCAGTGGAGCAGTGTGATATTTCCCTGCTCGGAGAGGTAAAAATTTACATGGCCGCCGTTCGAGGGGCCCAGCGAGACCACCGTGGGATGGAGGAGGATGGGGGAAGCTGCGATATTTCCCTGCTCCTCCCTCTTCTGCAGAGTGGAGCAGTGTAATATTTCCCTGCTCCTCCCTCTTCTGCAGAGTAGCGCAGTGGAGCAGTGTGATATTTCCCTGCTCCTCCCTCTTCTGCAGAGTAGCACAGTGGAGCGCATTTATACTTGCCTGCTCCTTCAGGTCTCCTATATTCTTCCTGACAGCCACATGCTCTATCATGCATACCTCTAGCTTTTGAATGCCATGAGTGTCACATAATCAGGAGCTGGAGGTGAGGAAGTTTAGAGTGTGCAGCTGCCAGAAAGAATGGAAAAGACAAGACATAGTAGTTCAGCAGGTAAATATTACACTGCTCAGCTGCACTACAATGTGGATGGGATGTTCCTGGGGGGGAGGTGTTTGTGTTTTACAAGCCACACTGGGCAGTTTTGGATCATGCTAATTTCACAGATGGGGTTCCGTGGATTGTTGCTGCACCCGGGTTCAGACTGACAATGTTTCAGCCAGTAACATGGTCATCCTCTGGGTGGGAAGGTAGTGTACTGTCAGTCTTTTACTGCTTACAATGATGCACGTTGGAAGCTCATGAAAGCCACATAAACTGGCAAGGAGGGCTGCATTCCCCCCGCAGGCCTTGTGTTTGACACCTGTGCTCTAGGAAGTCACCCCCATACTCTGAAATGTTGGTCAGCAGAGATTCGTTGTCTTTCCTGCACTACTAGCATCTCACAGCCTGTATGAGATGTAAGCTGCAGGAGGATGAGCGCCGTATACTGAAAGGACTTGCACTGTCGATATTTTTATTATTGGGTTATCCCCCTTCTGCCGTCTTCCATCGATTGTTACTGTTCCAAAAGCCTCCGAAGCTGTTTTTCAGCTTTGCATGTACTGTGGAAGGGGGCCAAGTGTCTGCTATAATAATATTATACCTTGATCTTAAAAGTTGCTGGATCCAATTTAGCTGCGCCTATATTGCGGAATAGCTGATATGGAGATAACTTGTTCCTGATAGACCTCAAGTGCACTCTAGGAGGATAGATTAGCCTCATATGTCCAGAGTACTGTTACTCTGCCACAGTGTGTGTTCTGTTCTCTCTACATCTCATTCCTCTGGAATATGATTTTATTTCAGTGGGTGGAATTTGAATGTAAAAGGGTGTCCATGCAATATAGAATTTCCATGACATTGGATTTAAAGCAACACTAGTTAAACTTGTGACAGGGTCCTTTAAGGTGGCAGGAGCCCTTCAGTTCAGCCCCAAATCACATTATTCAGCAGCCAAAGGATCCATTGTATGCTTGTACTACAGCCTAATATTTCTTATCATTTTTGAATAGGAAAGCCTAGAGAAATGCACACTGTATGTATTTAGAGAGTAGCCCGCACTGCTTGGATGCTGTTGTTGTCTGTTAACGTAAACCTCCAGACTAAAAATCTACTCAGCAGTACTGAAAAGGCTTGGTGTTTAACCGTTTCACAGCATCAGAACTTTGTTTTTCTTACGTAAGCCTTATTTTTAGCTGCACAAAAGCTAAGCTCCGCCCCATCAAAGAAAACTGCCCGGGCATTTTTCCCCTGATGCTTTGCAAAGCATGATGGGATTTCCTATGTTGTTCACTTTGCCTAGCAACGGGGAGGGGTGATCAGCACACAGGACAGTTGGAGCTGTGTTTTATGCTCCCTGTCACCTCCTTTCAACCAAAAAGATGGATGCCCTGATGAAATCAAACATTTGCCTTTTCTTTTAAAACAGGGAGTGTAAGAGATTATATTACCTATCTATTTTAATTAACATAACTAATGTAACTTAATGACAGTATGTTTGTTTAGGCTGGAGTTCCTCTTTAAGCTCCTTTGCCGCTTGGACTTTGTTCCCGTGAACAAGAGGTTTACACCTCGAAAAACAACGTTGTTGGATAACGGTTTGCTCACTGATCCCCCTCCTTTTTGATTTTACTGCTATAGCCTTTTGGCTACTATGGGTCTGCAATTAGTTTATCTTGATGTACTAGCTATTCATATATGCTGATATTGTGATGCTTATTCACTGTAATTGTGATATATTGCTTGCAGACCGCAGTATTTGTGTACTGTATAATCCCTTGCCAGACTTTTTGTATATATTGTTATTACCATTGTCATTCAAATGCTGCGGTTTTGTGTATAATACAAGTTCACTTTTTGCAAATATCTTATCTGGTGTGCGTGTATCGTTTATGTTTAGAATACGGTTTTCTCTACTTTGCACCCTAGTAACTATTGCATATTGGCTATTAAAATTGTGGGTGTGCAGACTTTAATCAATGGTGAGTACCCTCCTACCTTCAGACCCCCATAAAGAAGGTAATTTGGACGCAATTACCTGCCCAAAAAGTTGGGCGCCAACATAGGCGCTAATGTTTATTTCTCAAATTACCGGCAAAAGCTGATAATTTGTGTGCCGGAGGGACCGGAGTTTGCTAGCGGAAGCAGAGCAGGCACACTGAAAATGGCACCGGTGGAGTCCAGCTATGGTGTGCTTGAATGCAGAGTAGCGGTGGAGACATCGGAAATGACATTGGTGGAGTTCTGCTACTGCTTACAGAAATAACAGCAGCAGGGTTTGGCTTAGGTGTATTAAAACTCCAGGTAGAGGTGGGGACACCAGATAGCTGCATCTGATAATGGTTGTTGTACGGTTGGGGGGAGGGGGGGGGTAAATTAGTGTTAGGCATAGATAGGAGACATATCCGTGTTAGGCACAGTTAGGGGGTAAATTAGTGTTAGGCATGGGGGGAGGGAGGATAGGATAAGATCATAGGCCAATAGTAGAATACAGATAGTCCCCGACTTAGGCCCGGTTCACATTAGCGTTCGCTTTCCGGATTCGCTGGGCCGGATCCGGACCGTATACTGTACAAACAGAACGGACGTTCGGCATAGCAATGCAAAGTCTATGCGACTGTACACACGCGTCCGTTCTGTACGGACCGGATCCGGACTCCGGACACTTTTCCAACATGCGCTATTTTTAAGGTCCGGATCATCCAGCCGACTCACCCGGACTGGAGCCTGACTGCACCGTCCGGCAATAGAAACCAATGGGAAACGGAAAGCACAGAACACACTGGCTATAAAAACCGGACGTTTTACCCCACTTCCTATGCATTTTCTAGTGGCCATTTTGGATGGGGACACATGGGCACAACATTTCTGGAGTGGAGCAGCAGTGACACACGTGCTGGAGCTGTTTGGCAGTATGTCGGACGTGGAGGTGAGGCCCTACACAGCGCAGGACCTGATGCTACAGGTGCAGCTTCTGCTGACCTCCCAGACCCCAACAATATTTATATAGTGTGTATATCTCTTTAAAAAAAGGATCCGGATTGCAGCCGTATTCATACCTGATTGAAAACGTATGCAAACGGACCGGATCCGGATAGGAACCATACGGGTCCGGTCCGGACATCCGGTCCATTTTTCCCAAAAACACAAGTGTGAACGGGCCCATACGAATGACCCGCCGATACGAACGGCATGGATTCAGTGTTTCCATGGGGGAACAAGCCAAAAACATTTTTTTTCAAATTGGACTTGTAGTTTTTGAGAAAATCGATTTTAAAAAAATCAAAGAAAAAATGGCTTTTAAACTTGTATAAGCAGGCTCAGAGGGCAGAGGGGACACTGGAGGCACAGAGGAGGTACAGGGGACAGAGATGGCACAGTGTTCCGACTTAAAAAAGTGAACCTCCAGACTAAAAATCGACTCAGCAGCACTGAAAAGGCCTGGTGTTTCTTTAACAGTTTCACAGCATCAGAACTTTGTTTCTCTTGTACAAGCCTCATTTTTAGATGCACAGAAGAAAACTGCCCGGGCATTTTTCCCCTGATGCTGTGCAAAGCATGATGGGATTTCTCATGTTGTTGCTCTCATTCTGCTGTTTTGGTGCAATTTTTTTCCTTACATTTTGAATTTGACATTTGAAGCCTAGCGCATGCAGCTGGGAAAGGTGATCAGGACACAGGACAGTTGGAACTGTGTCTCCTGCTCCCTGTCACCTCCTTTCAACCAAAAAGATGGCTGCCCCCATGACAAAGATGGCAGCCCCCATGAATCACAAACATTTGCCTGTTCTTTTAAAACAGGGCGAGTAAGAGATTATATTACCTATCTATTCTAATTAACATAACTAATGTAACTTAATGACAGTATGTTTGTTTAGGCTGAAGTTCCCCTTTAAGAGATTCAGGTTAAGAAGGAACCTACAGTCCTATCTATTTTGTTAACCGGAAACTACCTGTATTGGTAATGTTTCCCGGGGCAGTTTCTAGGCTACATTGCACCCAGGGTGAGGGTGTAAAATATGATCCCCCCCCCCCCTTCCCTCCTCCGTGGACTCGCGAACACATTACTCTTTAGGGACAGTCACACAGCCACAGGTCACGAGTAGAGCTACCTACTTACTAGTGACCAGCCGCTCATCCAGGAAGAAGCAGGGACCAGGCGAGCACACAAGGGAATAGAATACCGGCAAGCCGACTCCTCCATGGGGGCTGCTTAATGACAGCCTGCAGTACCGCTACAGGACATCAGGTGTCATCCTGCGGTGGTAAAGTGATGATGACTTGACGCCTGACACAGGCAGCCCAGGAGGAGTCAAGGAAGGTGATTGCGCTGGTAATCTTCTTTCTTATTCAATTCGGCTGCACTGCGTCTCACCGGTTCCGTACTGCCTAGCAGTTATGTCCTTCTTCCTGTGCCCTCTTCTTCTACTTGCTGGTCTGCCCCCAGGGCAGTCGCCCTGCCCGCACTGCCCAAGAAACGGCCCTGATGTTTCCGATATTCTGCTATCGATAACAGTTGATAGTAGAATATCAGTAGTCTTACCAATATTCTGAGATGAGCAATATCTCACACCCAAATTAATGTGCAAGGCTGTCACATGTACGCCATGAAGACTGTTTCGGAGGCCAGCAAATAGTATACGAGGAGATGGTAGAACTTGGCAGCATTGTAGCAGCAGTGTGCTTATTGGAGGAAACTGAATAAAGTTCTATGATGAGTCTATCGCTCAGCTGTCAAATTCGGTCACCTAGTATTTCCAATAGGAGCATAGTGTTCTATCTCTAGTTGCATACTGCGTGTTCCTTCTGAGATTGGCTCTCCTAGGGTTCATAATCATTACAGATCAGATACTTCAGGTCACAATCAATCACAGGAGGGTAGGGAGCCTTTCTTGGTCGTTCAGTAGCACAATACAAGCGTTTTGCATTCAACAAAGCAGGTTTTTTTCATGAATAACTTATATTTCAGGGATTCAAGCAGCCATCTTACTGAAATCTGCCTTTAGTTATACAGGTCACACTGCAAGAGAATAATGTATATATCTAACGTAAGAGGTTTTTATAGATCCACATATGCACAGGATGTGATGCCTGCTCTGCGTATGCAGATAAAATGATGTTGCCTAATCATGAACACTTGAATTTTTCAGCTATTTTAATGAGAACCAGTATCCAGACGAGGCCAAGCGAGAGGAAATCGCCAACGCCTGCAACGCAGTTATACAAAAGCCAGGTGAGCTGAATGTGCTGGGTTCACTTTGATCTTGCCATTGGCCACATACCTATGTTCACACAGACTCACGCATAGGCCTGGAAGGGAATCTGGGGGGAGGAGTCATCGCCAGCTGTAGCCTGGAGACCTTTCTTGTGTCCAATCTCAGAATATCATCATGCATACAAAGTATGAGCACCTTGGGATGCCTGCATGCACATGTGACACTCCTCATGTCGTGTGTGTGGTTTTTTTTTTTTTGTCCAAGCAAATAGGGCCCCAGGTACCCTGTATAAAATCAACAATGAAGCATTTGTAAAGCACTTTTCTCTGGTAGGACCCAAAGGGCATAAGCTTGTCTCAGATCAGTACATAGTAATGTGTACAGGGTTAAGAGTTATGCGATCATAAATGCCAGACTAAACAGGAGGCTTTTCAGTTTTGATTTAAACGTGTCCAGGGTTGGAGCTGTCTTGATTAAGTGTGGCAAGGCATTCCATAGGGTAGGGGCAGCATGACAGAAAGCTTTGGCTCCAGAGGTTTTTAGTTGAACTCTGGAGGTGATAGGCAATCCATGTCTATCATGAAGCATGCTGGGATGTTTAGCTCTGCTACTGAAGAAGCGGAGCTCATCATCCCAAAATAAATCTTAATAGAACAAGCGAACACTTGTCGAAGATTTTTCCCTTGATTCACAACTGGAGAATGATGCACCTGACAAGACACTACATTTATAACTCTCTTTTCTCCTGGCGGACTCAATGCGCCGGAGCTGCAGCCACTAGCTCATTCGGCAGCAGTGTTAGGGCAGTGTTGCCCAAGGTCTCTTTACTGAATAGGTGTTGGCTTACTGCTATAGGAAGAGCCAAGATTCAAACCCTGCGCTCCTGTGTCAGAAGAAGAGCCCTTAACCCTTACACTCTCCAGCCACTTAAAGTGATTTAGTTTAGTTAGGGGCTTCAAGATTTCAGCACTTTGTCATTGTGTAACACAACAATTCAGTTGACTACACTTAAAGAAAATCATAGCTTAGTTAAAAATTAAAATAATGCCTTTAATAAAAAGTGAAATGTGAATTAAAAGACAACGGTAAATTGTAATGTTTACAATACACGTGTACACACAAGAAGTTCATTTCTTTCAGAGTAAAATGCACTATACGTTACTTTTTTTCCCTGTGCTGCTGCACATTTGGAAGTAATAATCTGACAGGTTTTGGACTATTCCATATCTCCATGCTGGAGTATTTCCTTTAATCTTTACAAAAGAAATCTATGGAAAGGCTCTATACAAAGATGGCAGTCAGCCTCCCTACTCATTTGTACACTATTTTGGCAGTTGGATTGAGCATCTACTGTCTGTCCAGTAAATGCTTTTGAGAGAGAGAGAAAAAAAAAAGGAAAACCCTGAGAATGCACCATGACGAGATGGACTAATCCAAAACCTGTGAGGTTTTTACAACCAACTGTGACAGCAGCATAGGAAAGAAAATGAATTGATCGTGCATTTCACTCTGGAACAGATGTACATTTTATGCATGTGCATTTAAAATGTAATTTTTTTATTGCAATAGTGGTCCTTTAAAGAGACTCTGTAATTAAAAGAAAACCCCCTGGAGGATACTTACCTCGGGAGGGGAAAGCCTCAGGGTCCCACTGAGGCTTCTTCATCCTCAATAGCTTTGGGGAATCCAGCGCTGGCTCCTCCGAAACCTTCTTGACAAGCGGCGATATTTACCTCACATGATCCAGTGCAGCGGCTCTTCATTCCGGTAAGGCATAAATTGCCAAACCGATCATATATCCCCTCTACTGTGCAGGCGCAAAGGACTCACACCTGCGCAGTAGAGCGGATCGATCGGGTTCGGCTATTTTTGCATTACCCGGACAAGGAGCCACTAGTGCCCCTGCGCAGGATCGCGGTAGGTAAATATTTACCTTGGCTCAGTTCGAGGGGTCCCGGTTCTTGAACGGTAGGGATGGAGGAGGACGGGGGGAAGCCTTGTTAGGATCCAGAGGTTTCCTCCTCCCGAAGTAAGTATCCCCCAGAGAGTTTTTTTTTTTTTTAAATTACAGATTCTCTTTAATGGGAACCTTAACTGAGAGGGATATGGATGTTTCCTTTTAAACAATACCAGTTGCTTGTCAGTCCTGCTGATCTCTTTGGCTGAATCACAGACCTGAAACAAGTATGTAGCTAATCCAGTCTGACTTCAGTCAGAGCACCTGATCTGCATGCTTGTTGAGGGGCTGTGCTTAACGTATTAGAGACACACGATCAGCAGGAGAGTCCAGCCACAGAGTAGGGCCATCGATGGGCAGTTACACTCAGTTATCTGGATATACACTTTAAACGGCTTCCTGTATAGGACAAGAAGGGCAGGATTTGGCTCTAAGTAAGTAAAGTTAACACTCTAGAAAAACATTCTAGTTACATGATTGCAGCCCTACTAAGCTTACTTTAAATGATGCAGTCCAGGAGGCAGATCTTTGTGCGCAGTCAACATGTAGGCTCCGCATCTGCTTCATCCAAGGATTGGGGGTGGGGGGATTCCAGCATTGTAATAATTTGTAAGTTGGAGAGCTCTGGTTCATAAGGTGCCACCCACTGCTTTCCAGCTAATCCACTCCCATCATGCTTTGCAGTGTAGCCGCAAATTCGTCAGACATTAAGCATTGGTATTGGGTATCTGTTGGTTTGGACTAGGTAACCTTGATGCAAATCTTATTTAGAACTTTATATGCTAAACACACACCATGCCCTACATTGTCAGGTCTAGATATTTTTATGACTTGTGCTTTAACTTTGGAAGTGGCTGACCCATTTATGAATATGACCACCACTAGATCATACAAGTCCTGGAGATAAGGGTTTTATTTCCTGCCCTAAAATTTAAGCATAGAGTACAGAAATAAATGCTGGCAGCAATGTTGCTGATCCGCAGCTGGCTTGCCGCCATCAGGGGTTTCCACGGGTGACCCCTGGAGATGTTTGCTGGTCCCGCCATCAGATTCACACTCCCGAAATCCATACAGAAAGATGTTTTGTTTGTCATCGTTACATTTTATTCAGCAAGGACCTTGAAATGTTATGTAAAAATCACAGCGATCTACATAATTTATGTCGGAACAATAATTCATTCTCTATTAAAGCCCTTGGTGGGATGCCAACCAGCTTAAATCCAGCTCGATGCCAAGCGGCTTCTGGCAGGAGTTGTGCGAGGTGTATGTGGGCGTCTCGGTGGCCTTATCGCTGTGCTTCTCTTCCTCAAGGTTAAGAGACGATGCTTTGCATTTAAAAGCTTACAGGTGCTACAGAAATAGAACGTGAGTTTGAATCTCATCACGAGCTTCAGAGCCTGCTCTGCCTTTTCAGCAAAGGAAGTAGAAATCGTGTCTCACAGGTGCCGAGGATCAGACGTTATTTCAGCTCTTTGCCAAATCTTGGGGGTCGGTTTTATAAAGGATCAAATATGGTTTGTCACCCTCTAAAAAAGGCCTCAATTCACTAGGGCCTGTTTCCACTACATGCAGATTGGATACAGAAAAACTGACTCCAATGAATGCCTATGGGCCTGTTTTCACTAAATGCAGATTTTCCTATAGGCATTCATTGGAGTCAGTATTTCTGCATCCAATCTGCGTGTAGTGGAAACAGACCCTAAACATTACCGCATTCGGTAATGCAGAAAACCGCTGATTTTACTGATCGCCTTCCCAAATGCCAATTCACTAAACCGCACTGAAAAATAAAACTACCGACTTGTACAGTAAATAACTCAAGAAATTGCAATTCACAAAGATTAAAGCATTTGATAAATCAAGTAAAAGTGTTTGGTATTTATCTCCAGCTCTGACCATCTGGTAACATTGACAGATGTAGCAGACAGTCAGTAGGGAGAGAGCCAGGCAAGAGCGCTGTAATAACAGCGCAGGAGATTTGGGCGCAGCCGGCGCCACCATAGACCGTAATAGGAATTACGGCTGTGAGTAACTTCAGTGCCGTCAGAAGACGGAGCTGAAGTTGCTCTTGACGACCAGCTAACGCCGATTGGCGTAAACTGGTCGTCTGCGGGTTACCATGGAAACTTTCCATGTCAGTTCACGGAGGGTGTCTCCGTGAACAGCCGGAGAGCCGCCGATCGCGGCTCGCCGGCAAAATGTAAACAGGTGGGGAAGAAATCCCCGCTGTTTACATCATATGGCGCTGCTGCGCAGCAGCGCCGTAAGGCAGATCGGCGATCCCCGGCCTCTGATTGGCCGGGGATCGCCGGCATATTATAGGCTGAAGCCTATCCTTCAATGCGCAGGACAGAAATCCGTCCTGCGCAGCTCACAGGGGGAGGGAGGGAGCGGCGAAACGGCGGAGTACGCTGCGAAGGGGGGCTTTGAAGAGCCCCCCCCCGCTAAGCAAATGCAGCTGGCGGCGATCAGACCCCTCCAGCAGGACATCCCCCTAGTGGGGAAAAAATGGGGGTAGTCTGATCGTCCTGCTGCACTCCTGATCGGTGCTGCGGGCTGTAGAGCCCACGCAGCACCGATCACTGAAAAATCCCCTGGTCGGCAAGTGGTTAAAACACTATAATTCGGCCTCCAGCAATAGCTGGAAGCCGAATTATATCATCTCCACTATCCACATGGAGGGGGAATAGTATTTATGCCGCCGGGAACTTGTGCAGTAGCAGGATCAGCCATATATCGGCTATGTCCTGCGCCCAAGTCTCCCGCCAGCCAATTCATGCGTACGCAGCCAGGCAGCCAATAGGGAGGGCCACACAGCAGGGGCGTAGCAATAGGGGGTGCAGAGGTAGCGACCGCATCGGGGCCCTTGGGCCAGAGGGGCCCCGAAGGGCCCTCCCTCAACTACAGTATTGGCTCTCTATTGGTCCTGTGCTCACTTCTATAGATACTTTGAATAGTGATAATCATTAACAAGCTGTTCCCCATCCCTTTCTTGCTCTCTGACACTGTAGTTGCCATTGGCAGGTTTTGGTGCGTCGTATCAATTGTTATGTATGAATGCTTGGGGGGCCCACTGCAAAACTTGCATCAGGGCCCACAGCTCCTTAGCTACGCCACTGCCACACAGCCTTCTCATCCCACTTAGTCTGATGCTCTGGCGGGCGGGACTTCAGAACGCAGAGCAGGGGATGGAAACCTTTTAAAAGGCTTTTCTGTATCCCTTTAGATGTGCATATCTTTATACTGGTATACAGAATAGCTACCACTATTGGTTGCAGCACATCTAAAGGAATGCCGGGAATGCACTGGACAAAAAACATTGACTCATGCACACCACTTGTGGGAAGACTCACCGCTTCCTGTCTGACCTGCGACACATGCAGTGAGACTTACCGAGCGGGGCTTAATGAGTTAAAGCATGTTTGTTCGGTAAATTACCGAACTTCTACTAGATGATGGAAGACTTAGTGAATTTGGTGCAATATTACATCCTGTATTTTATACTTTTTTTCCCCAAACTGCCCTTTAGTGATTTGAGGTCAAAGTCTTGAAACCCATTTTTAAAGTGTTAGACCTGTTACTATTTAGCTACATACACATGAAAGATAGATTGCGTGAAATGCATTTAAATGATCATCCCACAATTTATCTTTCAAGATATTCACGAGACGTGATGTGAACAATCATACATAACCATACACTCCTGCCAAAGTGATCCATCATGACGGTTGCTCCAAAGGCATGAGAATCGTCATGGGTCGTTTGTTTAACCCATCATTAGATCATGCACTACACAATATCTGAATGATGCATTGTTCATCAAGACGATTGCAAAGCGCCATGTTTTAAATACTTTTAGAGCAAACCGGAAGCGACATTAAAAAAAATGACTAAAGCTACCCATACATCTAGAGATTTTGGCGGCTGATTGACAGAGACTGATCCCTCTCTGATGGAATCTGAACGGAGAGAGATTTTTTGGTCACCATAAACTGATTCCCCATTGATTTCCGCATGAAATCTCTCTTGAATCTGGCTCGTGACACTGCGTCTGCTGCCTCTGTCGCTGCCCCCTAGTGTAATGTGCAATCCTGGGCATGCATTTTTACTTTACCTGTCCGCTGTCACCTGCCGTGATGTCCATGCATCTTCCGCTTCCTCCATTTGCACCTCACGCACTGCTGGGGAGTAGCAGGTGGCGCATGTGTGACGTCACACATAGTTGCTCATTCCGATATCCGAGCGCGTCTGCCAGTGATTTAAGAGCTTGTCCGATTGATACATGAAACCAATTTTGTCTATTGGGCATGCTCAGGGGCGCCGCCAGCATACAGGGGAGGCACGCCCCAGCTTGGGGCCTCACACTGTGGGGGGCCTCGCTCTGCTGCTGGCAGCGGGCGGGCACGCACCAGGCAGAGCGGCAGGGAGAGACAATTTCCCACTTACCTTCCTCAATCCTGACAGCTTCTATCTACTTCCTGTCCCGGCATCTGTCGCTATGGTAACAGCGCCCCCTGTGTTGACGTAACCACATGTCATCACAGGGGAGCTCTTACCGATGCGACGCAAATCGGGAGAGGCTGAAGATAGAAGCTCTGTGCAGGATCCAGGCAGGTAAGTGGAAACTTCACTCTGCCCGCTCTATGTAACCTATACTGGGGACATATACCTATCTAAGCTTTACTGGAGGCATATACCTATCTAGCCTATACTGGGGGCATATACCTATCTAATCTATAGTGGGGGCATATACCTATCTAACCCATACTGGGGCAAATATACTGGCTACCTATATTGGAGGCGCCTACCTATCTAACCTATATGGGGGCACCTACCTATCTAACCTATACTGGGGGCAACTATATGGGCTACCTGTACTGCAGGCACCTATACCTGTCTCCACTTTGGTGCGCATTTTACGCCTCGCCCTGGGTGCAATTTAGCCTAGAAACTGCTAGTATTTGGCCCCACCCACATCATGTTTTGGCCACACCCATGTTTTGCCACAGCGCGCGCCGCTTTGTTTTGAGGTGTGGTTATCCATTTTTCAGAAGCAACTTCTTTCATGGATGGGGGCCTCAAGTTATGAACTGCTTGGGGCCACCAGAACCTTAGCTGCACCCCTGGGCACGCTCTTGGCAGAACTGATTTTCATCCAATTTGATAATTAAGTATTGGCGCCTTAACTTACTAAGGAGAGGGAAGGCCCTGGATCCCCAGCGAAGTTATTCAACCAGCTCTGTTAAATGAAGGGACTCCTCGTCAGGGCATTGGAAGGACTCGCATCCCCAAGTACTTCTGAAGTTGAGCGACCCGCAGTGTGGACCACATACTGCCCAAGCACAAGTCTGGGTTTGCGCATACACAGTACAGATGTGCCTGTCTACGGAAGCACTTGGGAAGGCGAATCCTTCTAAATATTGGCAAGATGATCCAAACGTGCCAATTTTGAATGTGGTTCTGTAGGATCCAAAACATTGCCCTTTCTCTTGTTAGGTATCTAAGGGCTTTTCAACACCACCGATGATTCCACGGTGTTTGCCGATAGACGGAAATCATGCAAATCCCTTGTTTAAAAGAAAGACAGGCATTGGCTTGCCTGTATTTAAAACGCTGAATGATTTTTTCAGACATAGTAAAAAGTAGAAATTAATAGCCAGAGCTTTGGCGTCCGTACAAAAATCATCTGACTCCTACTCCTCAGTTTAGGAAAGTCCCGACTCCAACTCCAGGTACCCAAAATGGCTCAGACTCCTTAGTCTAATTTTTACCAGTGTTGTGGATTTGGTACAAAAATCACCCGACTCAGACGCCCAACTCTGACTCCTCAGTTTATGAAACCACCAACTCCAGGTACCCAAAATTGCTCCGACTCCTCGACTCCAACTCCACAGCCCTGGTAATGGCACAGAAATGGCCAACATGTTTCGCGGCTCCCAGTCGCTTCTTCAGGTCAGGTAAAGCGCTGAGATCGTAGTATTGGCAAGCTCTGAGCGCATAATTGTTAATGCAAATTATATGCACATTGGTGTGTATAATTTTTTAAGCCAAAAAGCCACTTGATGTTGGCAACAATTGGATGAACACATATATATATATATATATATATATATATATATATATATATATATATATATATATATATATATATATATATTTTTTTTTTTGTTTATTTTTTTTTTTTTATTATCTATCTCTCTCTCTCTCTCCATAAACTTGTACATGTCCTTGCAGGAAAGAAGCTGTCGGACCTGGAGCGAGTCACCTCTTTGAAAGTGTATAACTGGTTTGCCAACAGGCGGAAGGAAATCAAGAGGAGAGCCAATATCGGTAATGTAACAGAGCACAGCCATGCTCACCACCACCCACACCAATGACAAAGTCTAGCCTTGCCACCTGAAGGCAGAAGTTTTACATAGCAATGGAAAATTAGATTGTTTTCTATACTACATTGAGTTATTTAGTAACATTGCCCATAGGCATAAGATCAGTCTAGTAACCCCCTTCAGTCATTGTCTTGCATTTAAGAACTCCTGAAGGGTAATATCTTGGGGAGCAATAGAGCGAGTTGAGAAACACTGTCCAGTCAAAGTTTTGTTGTCCTGTAAACCTAACACGGCCTTACCACCACGCTTCTTGTGATGTTGATAAGGACTGCCTCCCCAGCAGGTTTCCCACTCTTTACCCAGTACCCCAACTCTACATTCATGCACAGGACCCGGGGGTGTTCATGTGAGGCGGGCAGAAGTTTGCTGTGTTAAAATGCATTTAAAGGAAACCTGAAAAAGATGCCTGTGGAGAGGAAAGGCTCTAGCATCCCATAGAGCTTTCTCAGTCCTCTCTCCGTGCCCTTGATCCACCGATTTTTCCCACCCGGGAAAGTCGGTGCTTTTAGGAATCCTCAGAAGGCTTCAAGTGCATTGTCTTTAGAAGTATTTGGAGACATGAGTACTTCACATTCAACCATTTGGTTGATTAACTTTCATGGAGGACAGCATTAGAGTAAGGACATTGAGAGAGGACTGGGAAGGCTCTATTGCACCCAGAGCCTTCCCTCTTCTTGGGGATCTTACTACTTTTAGGTTTACTTAAATATAACTAAGTTTGTCCAGCATTATGGTCCTGCTAGGGCTGTCATTTATGCTACTCAGGCAGCCCTGTGGCTGCACCTTGTACTTGGTATTTGTTTCATGTTTGCAGAGGTTCTACTTCTCGTGGCCAGCAGCATTTCTGAAGAGCCAACTGTGTTGCTGTAGGCAGTAGCTCCTAGCCTGGATCTGTTTGCTGCATGTCATAGCCTCAGGAGATGCATTGCAGCAATAGTTTCACCCGTGGGATATGTCCATAACAAGGGCATTATATAGGAAAGCTGGCCCTGCAAGAATGGAGGTATAGCTGAATAGTGAGCAGTGGCGGGATACTCTAAACTAGAGTCTAAAGGGTCGCCCCGATATATGGAACATATCCATGACACGCAATTTGCCAATCTTGCTTGACCCCTGAGTGCCAAACACCATCGCTGACTGCATGCCTGGAGGTGCCTTGGTTATAGTTCCAGAAATGATGAATGTAAAACTCTTAAACTACAAACACAGGCTAGATTAAACTTGCTGGGGCCGCCGATAAAGATTTTCTTTACGGCTTGCCAGATCTTCAGCGACCACCCCCCAGGGCATTGTTCTCCTCTCCCGTCCTAGGAAGCTGCTGCGTCGTGTACTGCACATCATCCTTCTACCTGACACGTCCTGTCCTTCAACCCAACACATCTCTTCCTTCTATCCACCCCTCACTACCCTGCACAGAACTTTGCACCAAACTCTTGCATGGCGGGTCGAGTCGCAATCTCTGCCAAGCCACAGTCCTGGTATGTGTGTACGAGGCTTAAGTTGCCTGTGAGATGGCCGTCAGCCTTTTACTGCAGCCTGACTGACTATGATATCCGGTGATGTCTTTTGTATGATTAAGTGCAGCACAGATCTCATAGAGTGCTCACGTGTTTATCCTTATCCGTCTGCCCCTCTGTGAGTGCTGCAGCTCTCACACATACATGTATAATGAGCCAATACATATGCCTCAGAATGCCTAATAGCAACACTACTAACAGAAATAGCTCCGAACTCCCAAAATGTATTGCATGGTTCTATTTCTGGAACTAGTGATCGCAGGCTTACACTTATACATATATCAAATGTGAATGTTTCACCACTGCTTTGTGGAACGTGCCCAGTAGTAGTAGTAGTCCTTTCAAGGGAACCTGAAGTGAGAGTTATATGGAGGCTGCCATATTTATTTTGTTTTAAGCAATACCATTTGCCTGGCTGTCCTGTGATCCTTTGCCTCTAATACATTTAGCCATAGCCTCTAAACAAGCATGCAGCAGATCAGGTGTTGCCGACATTGTCAGATTTGACAAGATTAGCTGCATACTTGTTTCTGGTGTAATTCAGACACTACTGTGGCCAAATAGATCAGCAGGGCTGCCAGGTAACTGGTATTGCTTAATAGTAAATAAATATGGCAGCCTCCATGTAGTTCTTGCTTCAGGTTTCCTGTAAGGCTGCACATAAGATGGTAGAGGGTGGTCAGTAGTGATGTTTATGTCTAGGCGAACTCGTGGAGAAGCATGTGATTTGTTTGATCAGCTGATAGACATAAACAGGATAAAATACATAAACAGGATTGCATAAGAGCTGTGACAGTGGATATCTAGAGAGCCTGCGGATCTTACTGACCACCAGTGATGGTCACATCTAGGAGAACTCTTGGAGAAGCATGTGATCTGTTTAGTCAGGTGACAGATAGGCAAGTCTCTGATTCGCTAGTCATGATCATGTGCTAAAGCAGGATGTTATTGCGACTAATCAGAGCTTTGCAAATCAGCTGATCAAACCCAAGACATGACCATCACTAATTGGGAACTATTGGCGGTGTTCTCCATCTTGCTGCAGTAGTGAGGGTTGGAGTCCTCATCCAGAGTTTGTAGTTTGCAGGCGTAGGAGTATGAAATCAGTACTGTGTTGCTTTGTGTATGTTGTATTACCAGTGCAGATAATTTTAGGGCCATATTTGGTTTTTTCGAAGAAGCAGCAATCCTGGAGAGTCACGGGATCGATGTACAAAGTCCTGGCGGCCATTCGAACAGCGATGATGTGGATGGCAACGATTACTCCGAACAGGTGAGCCCCTTTGCTTTGGCAGTGCTGGCTTCTCCACCCCACACATCAGTGCATGGAAGTCTTCATTTTATCTTCCCTGCATATATTCTGCTGTGCTGGATGCTGGAAATCTCTCTGT
The DNA here is from genome assembly GCF_040937935.1 of Hyperolius riggenbachi. NCBI lineage: Eukaryota > Metazoa > Chordata > Amphibia > Anura > Hyperoliidae > Hyperolius > Hyperolius riggenbachi. The sequence goes on along the minus strand of NC_090649.1, from coordinate 54,251,184 downwards.
AACCCATAGCAACTGTCAGTTAAAAGCAACCCAAGGTGAGCGATATATTGAAGAAAATTTAAGAGGAGGAAAAATGAAATCAGCTGCCCATAATGTATATTTATCTCCCTAGCGGTAAGCCCGACACCGTGTCGGGCTAGCCGCCGCAGGGGTTCGCATGGCCCCGGGAGGATTTTTTTAAATTGTGTTCAAGTTTCTTGCCCCCCAAGTGCCTCTGCTCTACCCCTCCCCCCTCCCCCGGCCCCAATACATATCCCGCGATGGCGCAGCCTCCCGATCAGCTCCAGGCTTCGCTATGGGGAGGATCGGGACTGCGCATGACGTCGATGACGTCATGTCCGATCGTCGCCATAGCGACGACTGAAGCTAATTGGGAAGCTGCGGCTCTCGCGGGATCACGGACGGGTGAGTGTTGCCGGTGGCGATCGGGGGGAGCAGATGGGGACTTGGGGGACACAGGTAGCAAGCCTAGTGCTAGCTACGAAGTTTAAAACAACTTTTATTCCAAAAATCCCTCCAGCGGACGCAGCATCATAAACTGCGTACCGCCAGGGAGGTTAATTCCGCTCAATGATGAAGAAAAATATATAAACCATTTTATTCAATATCATAAAGATCTTATGATCAAATAAGGATGACATTTAAAAAACAAACAAAAACTATGTATCTTCTCCAATTCATTTATTCATGTAATATGAGAATTGAAATGATCAGCTTGCTCAAAAGTGCTAATTGGGAAGGGACTTGGCCCCACCAGCCGATTCTGCTCTGCCGCAGTCCATTTTTATTTTTTAATAGATTTTAAACTGAAATCTATTAAAGGACCACTATCGTGAAAAAAGTAGGCAATTAAAATCTGACAGTACCGACAGGTTTTGGGCCAGTCCATTTCCTCATGGTGGGTGGATTTTCTGTGTTTTCTTTGTTTTCAACAGAATTTCCTGAAAAGCAGTTTAACTGCCAAAATAGTAAGATACCAGCCAATCTCCCTACTCACTGGCACACTATTTTGTCAGACTTTGCAACTGCTGTTCAGGAAATGCTGTTAAAAACTAAGAAAACCCTGAGTCCCCCATGAGGAGATGAACTAACCCAAAAACCTGTCGGTTCTGTCAGATCTTAACTGCCTCCTTTTTTTGCAATAGTGGTCCTTTTAAAAAAAAAATCTACTTGCAATGTGTGGCAAAAATAGATCCCTTTCTGATCAGATATAGAGAGGGTACTATCTCAGGGTGGACAATGGTCAATTAAAAAGTGGATCAAAGGAGGCGGCCACAAGTAAAATCATTAAAAAAAAAACATTTTAAAGGGATTTAAAAGATAACAGAGCTGAAACCTATTGGCCTCAATTCTGGTAGGGTTTTTGAGCAAATTGCCACATGCACGGTAATTTACTGCATGCTGTAATGACATTTAGCAATTCTGGTAGATTTTCGCCATTTTTTACCGTATGCACTAAATTATGCAGTAATTTGCATTAATTTTAAGTAAAGTTTGAGTGCAGTTTGCAGTTTTTAGTGGAGTTTCTATTGCTGTTTTGGTGGAGTTCTCTGTCATAGAAAAGAATATTAGAAATAAAACTCCAAATATGTACTGTATTTTTTTATAGGGTATGCCTGTGAATATACTTTCCATAGGTTGCTACATAATCAAATACAACCCCCCCTGACCCCCCCCCCCCCCCCCCCCAAAAAAAGTTTCAAAGACGATCCGACGAACTTATGGAAGACCATTAACGACTACTATTATTTATTTACCATTTTCTGCACATTTTATCTCATGTTCGGAAATGCCTAAAAATCTTTCAGAATTGTTTTTTTTTTTTTTTTAAAGAAAGGAACATACTGTATTAGGTATTTTACCAACAAAAAAATATTTGCCGCACATAGCTACCTGAATTGAGGACATTGTAAAAGCGGGGGGAGCAGGCATGTATGAAGCAGTGCATGTATGCATGCTCACCGCAACCCCCTACCCCCCTAAACACCCCCCCCCCCCCCCCCCGCAGCTTCTTTCAGGTTGGACAGTAGTGTGCAGGTGATGTCCCAGCTGTGTGTGTCCTTGAGCGCCCTGTGCATGACATCATGACTATGTTGTGCGCATGTGCAGAATGCTCCCGGGCCGCGGGCGTGAGATCAGCCAAGCCTGCACACTGCTGCTTAACCTGGAAGTAGCTGCGGTGGGCAATTGGGAGAAAACGGAGGAGGATGGCGAACTCCTGCTCGTTTTTATAATATGTTTCAGCTCTAATATCCTGTAAGGGTGGACTTGCCCCTGGATAGAAGACACTGACACGGTTTGTGTATTTTCAAACTAACTTTATTGAAAACATGACTCCACTTGGAATAATTTTCTGCCAATAAAGTTAACCTGAAGTGAGAGTGGTATGGAGGCTGCCATTTTTGTTTCCTTTTAAAGAGAACTAGAGGCGTCATTTTTAAATCTTGATAGGACACAGAGGCATGTCCTGTGCACAATGATATGCCTCTTTGTCTTTCAATCACCGCTGCCAGTCCCCCCATGGCTCTGCTGTCCCCCCTAAAAATATCATCAGGCTAGCGACAATCTGCAGGAAGTACTCCTGGGTCACGGCTTAGCTTCCGATTAGAGGAAGCTAGCAGAGGCAGGGAGCAGCGGGGGGGGGCGCCTGTAATGGAGGCGGCAATGCGCAGGAGGATGATTGACAAGCCTCAGGTAAACAGACGGCCAGCAATAAGCAGATTGTTATTATTTTTAGGGGGGACAGCAGAGCCATGGGGGGACTAGCAGTGGCGATTGAAGGACACAGAGGCATGTCATTGTGTTCAGGACAGGGCTCTTGTGTCCTATTAAGATTTAAAAATGCTGAATTGTCTTTAACCTCCTTGCCGGTTATCCCGAGCTCAGCTCGGGGTAACCTGCGCAGGAGGATTTCTCAGGCCCCGCTGGGCCGATTTGCATAATTTTTTTTCCCTACACGCAGCTAGCACTTTGCTAGCTGCGTGTAGTACGCGATCGCCGCCGATTCGCCACTACCCGCCGAGCCCCCCCCCCCGACCCCTGCGCGGCCTGGCCAATCAGTGCCAGGCAGCGCTGAGGGGCGGATCGGGGTTCCCTGTGACGTCCCGACGTCCATGATGTCATCTCGCCCCGTCGCCATGGCGACCGGGGAAGCCCTGCAGGAAATCCCGTTCTCAACGGGATTTCCTGCATACTCTGATCGCCGAAGGCGATCGGAGTGGGTGGGGGGATGCCGCCGCTCAGCGGCTATCATGTAGGGAGCCCTGGGCTCGCTACATGATTTAAAAAAAGTGCGGCGCTGCCTCCTTGTCGGATTTTTTAGACCGGCAAGGAGGTTAAATAATAGCAGTTGCCTGGCAGCACTGCTGGTCTATTTGGCTGCAGTAGTGTCTTAATCACACCAGAAACAAGTATGCAGCTAATCTTGTCAGATCTGACAATAATGTCAGAAACATCTGGTCTGCTGTATGCTTGTTCAGGGTCTATGGCTAAAAGTATTAGAGGCAGAGGATCAGCAGGGCTTTGCTTAAAAGGAAATAAATATGGCAGCCTCCATATAACTCTCACTTCAAAAATACACAAATAGTGTTTTCTGTCCGGAAGTAAGTCTTCCCATACCTCCCTTTTTAAACCTTTTTTTTTAATTACTTTACTCTTGTTGGGGCCTCCATTTATCCTCTCTTCCATTGTTTTGTGTGTAACGTCAGAGATACAGGCAAGTCAAGTCATAACTCGTCAAGTGATTTGATCCCAGATAGTCATTCTAGTCTGAAATATTGATGTAATGAATACTTTATTTCTCTTTTTGTTTCTTCCCACCTGCATGCTTAGGATGACAGCACCAGTCACAGCGACCACCAGGATCCCATCTCCTTAGCTGTGGAAATGGCTGCCGTCAACCACACCATCCTAGCGTTAGCCCGGCAAGGGACTGGAGAGATCAAGACAGAGGCTCTGGACGACGACTGAGGCCTACACGCAAGCGGGAAGGGTCAAAACTGAAAAGTTTCTTAGATTTTAGACGTAGCACCTTAGCAATCTTTTCCTCAGTCCTTAATGTGTGTTCCTATATCAGTATAACTGCAGTCTCTTGTCCGTCGAGTTAGCTGGTAGGGTCTCGTCCTGTGAAGATGACGTAGTGCCCATACTCATGTCCTCTACTCTCAGTATTACTTCTAGCCATATTGCTCCCTTCCCCGGGTCTAGAACATTTGACTCCATTCAGGCATTCCAATTTTACAAGTGCTTCCAGCCCTTCCCTCTGCTTCTCCCCACCCTCAGCACCTTTTAAGCTTATTTTTTATAGACTTTATCGAATGTAGGGAACCTGGAAAGCAATGTGTGATGTCCAACAGCCAAGTAAGTGACAATACGGGGGTAGAAAGCCTCAAATTTCAAGCAGCCTTAGACTGAGAATGGAAACAAAAACGTGCATCTTAACTAAAATGGAGCTTTATCTCCCAGCACCCTTTGCATCCGGAAAGGAAAAAAAACTTGCAGCGTTTTTATCTAAAGGTCTAGTTAGTAGACAAGCAGTATTTTAGCCCATCAGTTGTCAAGAAACTAAAATTCCCAACAAGGCCTGCTGCACCCTGTAGTTTCTTGGCATACGAAGGGCAGAAAATTGTCCAAGGCTCCTCTTTCGGGCCATCACCATCTAATTTTTAAATTCCTCAAGGTAAAATACTAGAAAGTATTCGCAGAACTTCAAATTAAGCACTTACATGCTTGGTCACAGCCCACCCTTGGCTCTCCAAAGAGTTGTGTGCAAAACCTTGTATGGTAATCACCCACATGGTTAAGATTTTTAGCCATCTCTATTGGACTTCATTAGTGGCCTAAATGCCAAGGCAATACTTGTTTTTTTCAATTGATACTTGACTGAACACAGTATTAAATTTGCAAAGAATACATGTCGTCCTCCCCCTGATGTGTTCTAAAAGGTTGGCAGTTGCCAAACTAAGCACTTTGACTTGATTTTGTGTCTACTGCAATAGATTTTCGTTTTTGTTTGTCTTATTTTGTTGTGTCCTTGTTGTTGATAACCGAATGATGGACCAGTAATGCCGAAACCGTACCAATTTGCTGGACAAGGTTAATTCTTTGTTTTAAATGATACAGTAGTGCCAAAATGCCCTCTTTATAATGTACATATACACTACCCGTTTGCATTATCATCTGCAGTCTTGTCTCTGGCTTCCACCATCCACATCTGTCCCAAGGTTCCTCTTCTGTTTAGCAGCACTAAGCTATAAAGCTCTGTGGATTCATGGATGAGGGTCTCAACATCCACTGACCAGTAACTAGCTGTTTTTAATGTTTTGTTTTTTGCTACTTATCAGCTGAAAAGGCTACCTGGGTCTTGCTGGCTGTAATCTTTTATTAAACATGCCCGTACTGCCTCACCACTAACAACAATGTAAACAAAATGACTAAGTTATGGTGGAGACCTGAACTCTGCAAGGATAGTTTTTGATTTGTTTTTTTTTTTTTTTCTAACCCTGGAGTCGACCGCATGACCTCATGCTATACAGGCAGAGGCAGTACCTCTTGACATTTGTCTAATCAAAAATACAATCACCCTCATTGTGGCTTTCTGCAATCAGCCGGCTTGTGGGATCATAACTGCAGGCACCTCTTAAATTTTTGCCATGACACTAAAGTAAGAATTTCCAATTTGAGCAGCTCCTGCAGTGTGTAGAGGGGAACCAAACTATGAGGTCTTTCCCGGGCTGACTTAGTGTGCGCTTAGAGCAAAGGTGGTCATGTGATAGCAAATAGCTAAGTTGTGATAACAAACGTTAGGATATTACGTAATGAATTGGCAGCAACAGATAATTTCACAACCATAGTGGGCCATGTGATTGTCATTTGCCATTGTCTCATATGCTGACGCAGTCTTTCAGTGTCCCAGAAGCTTAAATAAATGAACTACTTACCTTTTTTTATCTATCCCCTGCTCCTGCTCTTAGAAGCTGTACTGACCAAGGAAAGAGCTTTATGGTTGTAGTTCCTTACCAGTGAGGATTATGCTATAGTTCGACTTGTTCCCTACTTGAGCGAACCTTTCACTTGCATACCTGAATGTTTAGGTCTGTGTTCTTTTTCTTCTTTTTCTGCCTGAAAGAGTTAGTTATTTGTATGCTTGGTACTGTGTATACAAGTGTCTATCTCACCATGTCACCTCGGGTACACGTTGATGAGCACCCCTCTTAAAGAAAACCTGTAATGAGAAAAACCTCCCCTGGGGGGTACTCACCTCGGGTGGGGGAAGCCTCTGGATACTATTGAGGCTTCCCCCGTCCTCCTTGGTCCCACAGCGGTGGCGATAAAGCTCCCCAAACAGCGGGGATGTAAATATTTACCTTCCCGGCTCCAGCGCAGGCGCAGTATCGGCTCTCCGCTCGGAAATAGGCAGAAATAGCCGATCACTGTTGGGCCGCTTTACTGCGCAGGCGCAAGTCTCCTGCATAGTAGAGCGGACCCGACAGAGATCGGCTATTTTCACCTATCTCCGTGCCGAGAGCCTATACTGTGCCTGCGCTGGAGCTACGAATGGTAAATAAATCAGTGCTTATCAGGCTTGTTGAGGGAGGATTCTGGGACACTTAGGGGGAGCCAGCGCTGGACTGCCTGCAGCTACAGGGGTGGGGTAAGCCTCATTGGGACCCTGAGGCTTCCCCCTCCCGAGGTGAGTACCCCCCAGGGGAACATTTTTTTGTTACATGTTCTCTTTAAGATGTAGAATCCACCTGCTGGTCCAGGAGTCCCAAATGGTTGGGTTGCAGAAATCAATATCAGTAATGCCATCTCTAATCGTAGGCTCTATTACGTCGGTGTTATAGATTGCTTCCTTCTTGTGAATGTGACTGGTGTACCTGAACTATGAGGATTGTGAGGGCTGCCATCTTTATTCCCTTTTAAAAAACTCTCTGGGGGACTCCATGACTTGTAGTTACGCCAGAGCTTGGGAACGTATTTTTCCTACATCCCCTGCAGGACTGAGATGTAGACAGTAGCAGGCTGAATGTTGTGCTTTTGGTTATCACATGAGTTCATTCATCCTTTTCTTTGTGTGTTCAGTTATTTTATACTTTCTAATATTGAACACCGATTGTCTGGCTCATTCTTTCCTCCCATTATTCAGCCATACGCTTTGTTTCTCCTGAGACTCAAAGGCATTTTTATAAGTTGGGTAGTGAACCAGGATGGAGTGCAGTCTTCTGGCAGTTCTTTTCCTCCCCCCGTGAGATTTCTCTACCTCGCCCCTCCACGTTAGCCTCGCTCCTTCTGCTGTAGAATGTGTTTGTGCTGTAAAAAAAAATCACGATCTGGGGTATTGAGTACACAAATCAGATCTTTATGGAAGACCGAGAGAAAACCAGATCAACAGCAGCTAATTAAATCTGAATGCTTTCTGATGTGTAGACCTGTAAGGTTAGCTTTTCAGCTAACCTACCGGCTTTGGCTCACTTCATAAAATTGTCCGCTAGGTCTTACCATAGCATGCTGTATGAAATATACAGTGCAAGATCAGATTCATACACTATGCTTTCTAAAGGTGGCCACTAACGATAGTTTGCTGAACGATCCTTTACGAGTGATTCTTCGTATGAGCGATTGGAAATTATTTTTAGGAATCACTAATAGGCAAAAATCTTCTAACCAAGCCGATCAGAATAATGAAATCGATCCGGCTGTGCTGAGGCAAAATTCCCTGACAGAAGCTCAATCCTCTCACTAGTCTGAACGCTGCAACGCAACTCATGTCGGCTTATTTGGTATGACCGCAATGTATACCTGCAGACTGAGAATGTAAGTGATAGGTCCACTTTATGAGGAATCGCGTTACTGTGAAGGAACTTCGGCAGATAATCTCTCCACTTCCCCCGACGAGTGTTTTACTTTCACCCTCTTTTTTTTTATACCCGTGTGTAGAGAATGTGGAATGTCGTTCGGTGTTTTTATTCCAGCATTGCTGTGATGGTTTTGAATATATTTTCAACAGTAAGCATATATTTAATTTTTTATATTTCTATATTTTTGTGTGGTTTTTTTTGTATATTTTTGTCTTTGTGCGTTTGCTTGAATCTCTTTTATGTGGACAGAGCTGTTATGGGTGCCTTACAATAAGCTGTTATGTTTTGTCAGACGAGCTTTGTAGAATAGGAGGGTTAATCACAAAATAATTATATTTCTCCTGCCGAGGGAGGGTATCATGTGACTCGTCTGTGAGCCAAATAGATCAGCAGGACTGCCAGTCAACTGGCATTGTTTAAAAGGAAATAAATATGGCAGCCTACATATAATTCTCGTTTCAGGTTCCCTTTAAAAGGAACCCGAGGTGAGAGGGATATGGAGGCTGACTTGTTTATTTCCTTTTAAATAATGCACATTGCCCGGCTCTCCTGCTGATCCTCTGCCTCTAATACTTTTAGCCATAGACCCCAAAGGAACAGGCAGATCAGATGTCTGGGACAAATCTGCCAAGATTAGCTGCATGCTTGTTTCAGGTGTGTAATTTAGACCCTACTGGCCAGAAAGATCAGCAGCACTGCCAGGCAACTGATAGGGTTTAAAAGGAAATAAATATGACAGCTTCCATACATCTCATACCTCAGGTTCCTTTTAAAGTGGATCCGAGACACTTTTGCTGCCTTTATTTTTCTGCCCCTTACATATAGTTTATTGGGCATTCTTCCTCCCAAATGCTTTTTTTTAATTTTATGTATTATCTAATTGCATGTAAATGAATGTTTCCACGCCCCCAGCTCCTAGGCATTCTGAGTCCCATGCTGCAAGTGCTCATGGGAACTCAGCCTGGGGAGGAGGCGGCTTTTGCTGAAGCATGCATGAGATTTTAGAGGCAAGGGGGTGGAGAGAGGTGAGGGGAGTGGAGTTTTCACAGGCTGAGGGGTGGAGATGCAGAGCAGCTTGCCTGTGTAATAAGCAGGATATGGCTGCTCATTATATAACAGTAAGAAATGATCATAAACTGTTGAAGCCATTTGCAGCTAGATTTACTGTGTAAACCATCTAAGCTTTAGATAAGATATAAAGACCAGTTACTTGCTATAGTTAGTTTTTTCTCGGATCCACAACTGAAGTATGCTCACAGCTCAGCCCCCCAACTGTGTAGCCATGTCCTAATCGTGCAAGACCCCCCCCCCCCCCCCCAAAAGAGGATCAGGCAAATTGTGGTTCTTTGGGGAGAGACTGTACTGGGAATGGTCAAGAAGAGCCTAATAATTCTGTCTTGAAGCTCACACTTGGGCTTGCAAAGAGCATTTCTGTGCTAGAAATCAGGGCAGCCTATCAGAAAGCAGTTATGCTATACTAACTAATGAGAGCTGTCTTCTGGTAGGTTGCTATGGATTACTACACTTATTGCCCTTTTGTAGTATTCAGTGGCTGCCGATTGGCGGCCAGAGGTTTTGCGTAACAAAGTTCGTCCCATAAAGTCGCCCATGTTGAAAGAATCCTCTGGGTTGTCAGATAAACATAAGTGTATTTCACTCCAGTGGGGTGAGACATTGACGTTACCTATCGGACGTGTGCGTGATGAATTTTTTTGTGTGATATAAACTCTATTAAACGGCTCTCATCAGCCTGTGATTTATGATTCGCTGTGGACGCTTTTACCTTGAGCCTTGATTTACTGAAGCAATCCTCAACCTTCATTGAGCGAGTTTGTGATATATGTCTCCTGACATTAAGCAATACTTTAAATCTTTTTCTTTATACACGGCGAGTGCCGTTATTACTTGTAGTCTTTACACTCGTGGCTGTAGGTTATCGGTCTATGGATACTCCAACGTAGAGGGAGGTTTCATTCCAGTTAGAAATGGTCCTTCAGAAAGAAAATTACGCTAAGAACAATGCTAAGGCAGCCTGTTTTCCCAGAATCCTTTGTTCAGTCAAACTAACAAACAGAACTTTATTTATACCGGCAAGTTACTATTTCTCCTTCCTGCTCAATTTGTACAGACTTGTCTAAAGAGCTGACAGATATCCTGTTGCTTGTATGGCCACATACCGTACCGTTTTTTAAAATTTAATTTCAAGAATTACAATCAATTTTTTATTTATTGTAACATTTAAAAAATCCGACCAATGTACCACACATGTTACATTTTTCTGCAGTTATAAAAAAAAAAATTGCTTGGGTCTATCCATTTATAAATTAAAAACCTACCCTACACCATTCAATTTTCATAAAAATGTATCTAAAAAATCCAACACCTCCCGCTGAACTTATCAAAACAAAAATAAAAAAACTGAAAATCTGATCTTGAGATTTTTTTGTTTGTTTGTTTTTAAAAAAAGCTTTTGATTTTTCAGGACAACCGTTTTTATTGGATTGCTGTAAAATCGGGACATTTTACTGTATCGTGTGTAGCCACCTTTAGCAAATGGTGTGCCTTGCCACCGATCTGACAAAACTTCCTGCACCCATCCAGGAGAAACCCTAAACATAAGATTCACTGTAAAAATGTCTTCACCAAATGCATAGAATAAGTTATCGTATCACAACCCAGCGCTAAAAGCGTAAGGGCCGCTTCCAAAATAGTTTACCTCTGCACAAGTTGAACATTGTGTATTTTTCAAAATTTAATGAAGCCCTAATATTTATTTATTTATTTTTTTATCCGAAATAGGAAAAAATAAACTATATAGTACTACTATACTATTTCAAAAACAGCCTAAATTAGGGCTAGTAAATGTACTTAAAAATGAATCAGGACGTCAATGATATAAAGACTTAAAGGGAACCTAAACTGAGAAGGATATGGATTTTTCCTTTTAAAATAATGCCAGTTGCCTGAATCGCCTGCTGATCCTGTGTCTCTAATACTTTCAGCCACAGCCCCTGAACAAGCATGCAGATCAGGTGCTCTGACTGAAGTCAGACTGGATTAGCTGCATGCTTGTTTCGGGGTGTGATTCAGCCACTATTGCAGTCACAGAGATCAGCTGGACTGCCAGGCAACTGGAATTGTTTAACAGGAAACATCCATATTACTCTCAGTTAAGGTTCCCTTTAAGGTTAAACACCACAATGACCTTAAAGGGATCCAAGCAGCTCCCCCCCCCCCCCCCCCCCCCCCTGCAGTTTGTCCAGGTTTCTAATAGTTGTAGGAGCTCTTCTTTCCTCTGCCCTTATTTATCCAGGGGAAGGTGTTAAAGGAAATCAAGTGTGACTTCTCAAAACTGTTTGAAGCACAGTGTGCTATCCTCCCCTCACTGATGAAAGCTTTTGTTTGCTTATTGCTACTGCTAATTATCGCAGTCCCTGTCTGCCTGCTCTTTCTGTGGACAGCAGGCCGCTGAAGTAGGCTAAAATAAAAGCCTCTAAGAAATATTTAAAGGTAAAAATGAGAGGTAGAATTGATTTTTTTTTTTTTTTTTAGTTATGAAACACTGTTGGCATGCATTTTTAATGTGCTATTGAGATGCCCTGCAAGCTCAAAATGCTGTTCGGATCACTTTAAAGGAAATTCGAGGAGGTGAAAATAAATCGATGCAATAATCAATTGCATGTATCCTCCTAAAATGACTTTTTTTTTTTTTTTAAATCCCACTATCTTATCTTATGTATAAGCTAAAAGTATGTTTAAATGCTGTATTGTCTTATATGACAGTCTTTCTGTCCCGAGAAGATAAAATATATGAACTGTTGACATGTTTTGTCTATTCCCTGCCAGGCAAACGTTTTATGGCTGTTATTCCTGATCAGTGAGGCTATAGTCCAACTAGGTCACGACTGGAGAGAAGCTGTCACTTGCTTACTTGGACGTTTAACTCTTCCAGGCAGAAAAAATAAAAGGAACACAGCCTAGTTATGTGTATGCTTGGCTCTGTACATATACATGTGTATCTCATCATGTCACGTCACCTCAGGTACACTTTAGGGAAAGAATTGTTGATGCTAGCCTCACTTGCATGTAATTGACCTTCTCTACTGGCCAGAGGCATCACCAGACTAAACTAGTGATGGTCAATTAGATGTGAATAATTGCAGTTCACACAAACACTTATAGCAAATTATATTCAGCGGGGAATCAAATGCACTTCCTGTTGATTTGCCCAGTTGTAATTTTTCTGACGTGCTGTGGAACGTAGGGGCATTTTGGTACTGAGGCCAAACTAGACCAGATTTTGTTCCCATCCTTGTTTTATCTGTGTTTGAAGAGGTCCGTGTTTACCGTCTACGTATGTGCCATCCAGGGACACTTTTACAGCCAGAAAGCAATAGAGGACCTTCAGTCTACAGTTCAGCTGTGTTGAAGCCCTCCAGATGTGGGGATCTGTGTTATGTTCTTTGTCGGCAGCAGAGTCCAGTATGATTGTAACTGGTCCGTTTCATCGGCTCTATTTTTTTCTTCATGACTTGAAAGCAATAGTCGGACGATGTCCGTGTGTGTTTTCTGTAAAACAGCCGCCTATACAGAGAACTCTTGCCTGTTGTGTGTCTTGGCATCTCATGTCTTCGTGGGTCACAACTGAGGCCTGGTCTGAGCATCAAAGCATGTTCTGGGTGGAGACATTTTTGTAATGCTTTTATAGCAGAACTAAACTTATCCAATGAAATTGCTTTCCAGATTCATTCCTCTATTACAATTGTAAATGTTTTGTGAAGCAGTGCTTGAGGGACTCATACCCCAGGCAGCTCTAAGTGAGGCTTGTGACAGAATAAAGATGGGTCCATGCACCATACCTTGTGGAACAATAACTGTACAGAGATATCCGTGTGGAATTTCCAGGGCTTCTGTCAGGCTATTGAATTAGCACTGTCCGCTATCACTACCATAGGTATAGATCAAATTTTCCAACAATGTTGTCAAAATAGTACCTTTCTAAAGGAGAAGGCTTTGAAAAGAGTTACAACAAAGACTTTGATGTACCTTGGACTGTTTTATTATTTTTATTTCTGTTTTTAAAGATCTTAATTTCTCATAGCTAAGCTGCCTCTTGAAACTAGTTTACTCTCTGCAATATTGCCACGTAGTTTTATTTTTCTTTGCTTTATGATGGTCTCTGCCATAAAGCCTTTACTTACATATCCCATTACAAAACCCTCCAATGGAGGAGTGATCAGTCAGTTGCATTGTGGGACCATTTTTCAAGAGGTGATTTTTACCCCCGAAGAAGTAAGCTAGCTGACCTCACTGTCATAGAATAAACCATTTGAGGCTGGTTTTAGTGAGAACTATGGGAATGTTTTAGGTGCTCCTTCTCAAATAAAAGTGTTGCAAATAAAAAGCTGTATAATGCTTTGTTAAAATAGCTCTCTGCTGGTCATGTGATTTCCCGCACCGTGGAAGCAGACCAATGAGGGGGACTTTTGTGGGTTGTCTGTGTGGCTTCCCAATATATACTTGTGAGAAGTTATAGCAGTTTAGCTGTGTCTCTTAAAAAGAGATCACTAAGTGTGTGTGATGTTATTAAACGCCTCTGGCGTACCTGCCTATCATTCTGCCTCTTGTACATATTCCCTCCCCCCTCTTTCATAATCTGCAGTGTATTGTCCCAACAGCATAATGGCCCTTCCCAGACCCGCCCACAACCTCCACCGCCCCCCTCTGCCAACTGGATGCTGCTTTATAATGCAAAACTTTTTGTCTGAAAGCTAATCTACATACACAAAGAATATCAATTCTGAATGAAAAGCTAAAGCTGATTCTATAAGCCTTGTCGCGTACGAGCCAAAAGTGCAAAAAGCTCTTACTACGAACTAACCTGCCACTCATATAAATATAAATATATATAAATATATTAAGATCACACTGTTCTACAAAATTGTGTATTTGTATTTTTGTGTACGTACAATTTTCTGCTAAGCAGAAGGAGGATGTAGTATAGGATGAGCATTGAGAAAAGGCCTTTTTTTTTTTGTCCATTTTTTTAAAAATCCTATCTATGTCCCGTTTTTACTAAACCCATTGCTGCCAAACCACCCTGAAAGGGGGCCCTTGTGGCAGCAAAGGGTTTGGTGACAAAATAAGAACTGTCTGTCTTGTCTTTATATGTGTATTAAAAGTTTTAGATGCAGTACACCTCTCCTCCTGCAGAGGGAACCAGTGAACGCTTATCCTGATAGTGGCCCTACTTTCTCTTCCTCACATTAACTGTTGTTTCCTGTTGTTCACAACAGTTAATAGGTATCTCCCCTGAAGCCAGGTATGATTAAAGTAGCTCATGCATCATCATTCTGGGTGAAGTGGGTCCTCCCCTAGCAGGAATTTGCCATTTTAGCTAAGCTTCTCAAGCCTCAAGTTAGTGAGTTGGTCAAATATTTATATTTAGGAACGCCAAATGATTTACTAAGATGAACGGAGCTTAATGGGTTACAAAAATGTCCGTGTTGGGGAAAATATGAAGGCTTCTTCCTGTTTATGAACTAGGTGCTTGGTGGTTACACTAATCTATTGAGTTCATTAGTTTGGGTGTCACCAAGTGAACAGCCTCTGGAATCTTAACTTGAGTTAGATCGCCCTATCCTGGTTGGTGACTCAGTTATTTGGGGCTGAGAATCGGTGCAACATCCTGGCAAGTATTTTTGGGGGGAGAGTAAGATTGTTGCCCCCCTTATCCCTCTCCTCTCGAAGTTCTTCCACAAGGTGCTAAGACCAACCACGTCTGAATAGAGTGTGTGGTCTTATCACTGAATCATGTGGGTACTTCACTCGGCCCCAACACAAAAAATGAAGTAAGCGGCTTTGGGTGGAGTTTTCTTAATATACACTGAGTGGCCAAAAATTTGAGGCATCCCTTATTTGAAAGTAAACCAGTCCAACAGTAATGTAGAGTGAGTTGGGCTTGGTAAAGTTCCATCTCCCATGCTTTCACGTTCCACTGAAGACTTATGGAATGGCGAACAACTTTGCTGTTTCTTAGTGTTCAGTGTTGTATATGGAAACCACAATGCAGAAGTATCTCCTTTGAGTTGAATTAAATGCTACTTTATTGGAACCTATAATACAAAACTGCTGTGTAGGCTACGTAGATATATAAACTGTGAGGTTGAACAATCTGATGACTATTTAATTCATGCGAATTACATAACATTTATGGATTATATGCTCAAATAAGTTAGAATTTAATATACCTTAAAGCATTTTTTTTCCAACTTCATTTGATTTTCAAGACAGGGATGGGTCGTTTCAACCACCTCACTTACATGCAATCAGGAGGCCAGGGAAGTCAGCAGGCCATATAAGTATCAATTCGAAGGAAGAATCCCACTACACTTGACTGTTGAGTAAAAGTCAGCAGATTTTTATTGCAGTATCTGTAGACTAATAGCTGACAGGTATCAGAGCTCCGATACGCCTGAGCTGTAATGCTGTTTGCCCACAGATGCTGCAATAATAATTGGACTTTTACTCAACAATCTGTGTTGCGGGATTCCTCCTTCAAATTTATTTAGATCTTCAACCACACGGGATTGCTCTAGTTAGGTCGTGTGCAGATCTACCAGGATCTAGTCAGCATAATCCTATTCTATGCGGTTTGCTGTGAGGGTATAACATTATTGTGGGGATAGTGGTGGGCTTCATTTCAGGACATCTTCACAAACCTTTAGGTTCCTCCCACCATAGAGTTTCTAGGGCTGTGGGGCTTCACCTGTTGTCCTGCTCGGAGAGGTGTGCTGCATCGTATTGGGTAGGGCTCTCAGTAATAACAATGTGTAACTGTAGGATATATAAAACCTTGTTTCTCTATATGGATGGACAGCGGAAACAAGCGCCTATTGTATTCAAGAAAACTAGTTAAACAGAGTCCTGTATCATTGTATCTCCTATTCTGGATTAGTGCCTTTTGGACAGTAGACTGTTCTGTAATTAAAATGTAGTATACTGCTTTTTTGTACAGTTTTGTTTCAAGATTTTTTTTTTTAATTTGTGTTTTATTTTAGTATTGTACAACTAGGGAAATAAACACAAAACCTGTAACTGAACCCTTGTGCCTGTGTTATTTGTGTGTGCTCCTGATTTGTTCTCCTGTCTCAAAGTGAACCTCCAGACTAAAAATCTACTCGGCAGCACTGAAAAGGCTTGGCGTTTTTGTTTAACAGTTTCACAGCATCAGAACTTTGTTTTTCTTACCTAAGCCTCATTTTTAGCTGCACAGAAGAGATGCTCCGCCCCATCAAATCTGCTCAGGCATTTTCCCCTGATGCTGTGCAAAGCATTATGGGATTTCTGATATTGTTTTCGTCGCCTAGCAACTGGGAGGGGTGATCAGCACACAGGACAGTTGGAACTGAGTCTTATGCTCACTGTCCCCTCCTTTCAACCAGAAAGATGGCTGCCCTCATGAGATCACAAACATTTGCCTGTTCTTTTAAAACAGTGTGTGTGAGAGATTATATTACTTATCTATTTTAATGAACATAACTAATGTAACTTAATGACAGTATGTTTGTTTAGGCTGAAGTTCCTCTTTAATGATTGTGAGTCTTACGACACTGAAGCATCTGTTTGTATGGGGGTGGGAAATAGGGGTATACAGTGCTAGTTCTAGTTACAATGGGGCCATAGACTAAGTTAGCCTGGGGGCCCTCCTGAACACCCCCACCCCGAGCCAGCTGCCAACACCCCCCCCCTTCCCGACTTGTGGATATTAAGGGCCCCTGCAGACTTTTCAGCAGCATAGTGTCTCACCTGTCCGGCTGGCACTAATGGAGGGGCGCAGCAGCTGGGACAGGTGAGTCGCTACACTGCCAAAAACTTCAGGGGACCACTATAAAGTTGGGGTTAGGGGTAGCAACATGCCTAGTTTGACTCTATGAAAGCATGCCTGCCCTGGGGATATGCAATCAGATGCTGAGTTGATGAAAATGTAATGCAAATATTTCTTACATTTGGTCTGATTTCAAGCTTTAAAAATTAGCATCAACTCTGAATTATTGGCATCTCATTGCACATTCCTAATCTCTACCCATCGCTTTCCTACAGTGGCCTATGAAAAGTGGTGTGGCCTAGACTCCCTGTGTGTGTCTTGCCTTACTGGGCTGAAGCAGATATTAGCCATGGTTATTTGTTAAAAATGATTTATTGCCATTGTAAAATAGATTTACACCAGGTACTCTTGCTGTTTGGAGTGGGAGGAGCTTGATGTAGGAGCACATAGGAAGTTAGGATGTGCATAGTTTTTGGTCCCTCCCAAGCTAGATAAAGATCTCAGTACTCATTGATTTTTTTTTTCAGCCATCTCAATCTCTTCGATCAAATCTTTTCTGAGATTTATTGCCCCAGGTGCCTGATGACCCTTTCCATCAGTAACAGGAGTAGATGGCAGCGCTTCCAAATGCAGGCTGCACCTGAATTGAGCAGCTGCATAGATGTGCAGAGCCCACTACAGTACAGAGGCAGATTATTCAACTTGCATTCAAAATAGATGCAGCGAAGGATGTTAGCTTCTAAAAATAGTCTACATGCAGATTGTTCAGTACAAGACTCTTCCTCCAACATTGAGGGGTCCTCGCATTGGGGATGTTAGGGAGTGGTAGGAGATCGACACAATATAAGGTTCTGATATTGCAAAATAAGTGAGTGGTTCAACAATGAGAATTAGTGGATGAGGCAGTAGGTAATGCTCACTAACCAAGCGATTTATAATCTAGATAATTAAATAGCCATCTCCCAGCACATTCTTCATCTTGTCCAGCCGCTGCTTACACCCTACACCCTACACAGTGCAGAGTTGCATTGCGCTGTACAGTAATCGCCACCCACCCGCTCACTGACTTGCATCGCACCCGCAGAGTGCAGGAGCAGCATGCAGCCAGGTAGAGCAGATTAAAGACACTCTAAGATCTATTAGTGGTTTCCGGGCTGGAACTCTTGAGGTCACATGCCGAGTAGGACAAAACTTCTCTACTGGGAAACCTGTACGGGACTCACCAATTCAGGTGCGGCTACTCCCTGGCTGGCTGCCCCCCTAACCCCACTGAGTGCACTCTCCTCTCGTTTTTCTACCCACTACCAGTGTGGAATACAGAGTGGCACGAATCACATGACATACCAATACATATCAGACACATAATGTCAAAATAAACAAAGCCTCACCTCAATATGATAAATAGTGCCTGAGTTGACAATACACTTTAAATTGGGGTTCAAACGAGAGCCCCAATTAAAGAGAGACCCACTTTCATTGGCTCCTGACCCTGCCTATCAATGGGAGCGGCTTATGTTGATAGACAGGGGCAGGAGCCAATGAAAGTGGGTCCTGACCTGCTCACAGGGCTCTGCCGTCATCGAGACAGGCAGAGCCAGTAAGCTGCGTCGAGAGACGGCGGTGAATAAGCAGCGGGAGTGACGGACACTGGGGATGCACGCAGTGGAGGCTGATTGAAATCTACTCCCTGCCAGCCAGGTAACCACCAAAACTGCATAGATCAGCTCGGTCCTAAAGTAGTTAATGAATTTTCGCAATAGTATGAAAAAATGGTTTGTTCCAAAAAATCGTGTCGTGGGTGTGAGCCTTAACCACTTACTCCACTGCTACAGTATATCTATGTCAGCCGTGGCACCCTCCAAGCCACAGCCACATAGATATACTGACCTGCTTGCAGCCCTGCTGTGCACGATCGGGTGCGCTTCAGAGTGCACCCCCCGGCACTGTCAGATGCATTACTAATTGGCGAAAGGTATCATGTTCCCTTATAGCCAATTAGTCCACCCCCTCCCATGAACGATCACTGCAGTAGTCAACTGACGTCATCAAGCCGGGACCGGATATTCGGCATAGCGGGGTTGACTGCAGAGCGGGAATCGGAGGCTCGGGCTTCAGGATAGTCGCAGGAACGAGGTAAATGAGGCTGCTTGCTGGAGGATTTGTTAAACTTTATGCACGGAGGGGGCTGCCTGATGGGAGGGGCGGCTTCTGGCTCTCAATCCTAAGGGAGGGGGTATTTAAAAGGGGGGATGTTAAGATCACTGGGGGACATCTAGCTAACTGGGGGGGGAGTGTCTAATAGTAAGGCATATCTGGTTACCTGGGGGGGGGGGATAATCTAATACCGGGGGCACATTGGCTATGATGGGGGGGGGGGTGCTAATCCTGGGGGCATATCTGGCTAAAATAGGGGAATGCTGATCCCAGGGGCACATCTGGCTATAATTAGGGGCACTATTCATAGATCATGCTGGGGGTGGCAAATGCAGGGGACACATCTGACTATACTGGGGGGGCTTATATTGGGGACATATCGGACTATCCTGGGGGGGCTGATACTGGGGACACATCTGGCTATCTATTCTGGGGGACATAATACTAGTGCCATGGTTTTTATGACAGTAGCACTTTTTATTTTTAAGCTGGACGTTTAAAAACTGAGAAATCATGCATTTTTAATTTTTTTCCCATTGAAATGAATAGAAATCGACTATTTTCTTAGTACAAAATACCCCCCAATGAAAGCCTAGTTTGTCTTGGAAAAAAAACGGTATATAGATCATTGAAGTGTCATGAGTAGGGATAAAGTTATTGCTGATTAACTAGGGTCATGGCTAAAACATCAAAACGGCTCTGGTCCATAAGGGGGAAACAAGGTCTGGATGCGAAGTGGTTAACTACCTAAAGACCACTCCACGCCAATGGGTGTGGCCACCGCAGCAGCCCAAGGACCACTTGACGCCAATTGGCGTCAAGTCCTTGGGCCAGCTAATGCAAGAGATCGTGCGCAGGCTGCGCTTGCATCACCTGCTTGAGGCGGAAATGATGGAGCCTTATTGGGTAAGGAAACGCAGCACAGCATTGTACTGATTGGTTCCTAGAATGACTGCATTTCCCATGATCCCCAGCAACAGTGCCATTGTATGATAATATTGGGTAGGATTTGTCGACAGGAAGAGAGCATTTAGGGGCAGAGGTGAACAGACTGCTTCATCCGAAGTTATTATGTGGTAGGAGTCCAAGTTTTAGTTGTAGCCAAACTCCATCCACTCGAAGGTCCATAGAATTTTATGATACCAGAAGGAACTGTCCGCAGACTTCTGCTAAATGGGGCCGTTATGTGACTCTGCAGCTCACCAATTATATTTCTGGATAGGCTCTATTCAAGGTGTTGCAATGAGTGACATCATGTATGCTCTTCTTAAGGTGACATTAAGGCCTCTTGCACACTGCAAGTGATTCCGATTCAGATTCCGCTTTTTAATCAGTTTTTACATCAGATTCCGATTTGCAGTTTGCTCCCTGCACACTGCAAATCGGAATCTGAATCAGATGTAAAAACTGATTAAAAAGCGGAATCTGAATCGGAATCACTTGCAGTGTGCAAGAGGCCTAATAGTAATTAATATAAACGGAGACCAGTGACATTCTCTCTTTAGCCCTCTCCAGGTATGCCTGCCTTCAGCTCACAGCTTTAAAGGGAACTAAGCACCATTTTTTCCCCCTGCAGTTTCTTATAGCTATAGGAGCTGCCATGTTCTCACCCCCCACCCCACTTCTAGCGGCCCTTACTTATCCAGAGGGAAAGTGTGAAGATAGGACACTGTGCTTCAAAGGGTTTAGAGAAGTCACAGTTGCGATCACTCCCCTCTCCTGCTGATGAATGCTTTTGTGTGCCATCTGCTATTGTGTGTAATTATTGTGTGAAATAAAATAATTACATCTGTCCTTATCTGCCTGACATTTCTGCGGTCGAGCAGGACCTGCCGTCCGCAGAAGTAGGGTAATAATGGCCTCTGCCAAACTTTTAAATGTAAAAAGAAGGGGTAAAATGGAAGTTTTTTTTTAAATGAGCCACATTGTTAAAATGCATTTTTAATTTTCTATTAAAATGCCCTGGGTGCTAAAAACTGTGCTTAGTTCACTTTACCTCCTGACTGTCTAACACCGATGGGCGGTGGGAGGGTGGCACCACCAGGACCACCTGTTAGTTCTTACAAGAGAGGCGTGGGCACCAGTATACTTCAGTGAGCATTTATTGCACATTACGTGTAAAACAAGTATAGCAGCGTATCACATTGGTGAAACCAAGGGATTACATCACCCGTCTAGCTGATACCATCCACACAGAGCCCGTCCTCCCGACAATTGTTTTGCACCAGCCGGTGCTTGATCACGGGTTGCTCAGATCAACGGTGTTCATATAATCCAACAACGCCACAGAGGAGGGGGCGTGAACAAATAGTATCGAAACTACACGCCGCTCTGCTTACCTAGACCAATAATGTGCTGACTCCTATAGCTGGCAGGGAGTGCGCGCTGTATGTGCTCACTTCCGTCTCCAGCGTTGCATTTCGGCCAATCCCGGCCTCTGACGTCCACATGTGGGCGTCTGCGTTACCATGGATACGGGTAAACATACCCAAAGACTGAGCAAGGCTGCCGCCTCCTCCTACCAATCTGGGAGGTTAGCGACTGTCAATCAGCCCTGGCTGACTATTTGGAGATGCAGGCAAATAGGCGCACAGGAACATAGCTTATACCCAAACAATTATTTGCATCATTAATAATGAAAATCAGTACTGCAGGGATACTTAAAGCGGACCCAAACCAAACATTTTTTTAATGCAAAATATTTAGTTGCACCACTCTGACACATACAAAGATAAATAAACACTCCTTCAAGCCTATGAGCATTTCAGTGCATGCTTTTCACCCTTCTCTTTGCATAACTAGGGTTATACTGGGGGCAGCCATTAGCAATTCCTCCTTTGCTGGACACCATCTACTCCACCAGTTTGCCGGATTATTTGCCGGCAATATGAAAGGAAGGGAGGGGTTTCTCCAGTAAATGTAAAATATTTTATATTTGTCATCATGCAGCTGAAAAAAGGCTGCTATTTATTATAATTTAGAAAATAGATTTTATTTCTGAAATCTTGTATTTTTAGTTTGGGTCTACTTTAACTTCAGATTAGGGTGAAACCCGGATAGTTGCTATCCAGATTTTCACCCTCCTAATTATAATCAGCTGGGCAGGGGTTGTCAATCTTACCTCTCTGACATCTTCTTCGGTCCATCCCTCGGCGCCTCCCATGATGTGCTCCAATCCGGCGTCACGTGATTATACACTTCCTCCTTCAACCCGGAAGGAGGAAATGTTTGTAGTCATGTGACGCCAGTTTGTAGCACATCTTGGGAGGCGCCGAGGGATGGACCGAAGAAGACGTCAGAGAGGTAAGATTGACCCCCCTCTCCCCGCCCAGCTGATTGTAATTAGGAGGGTGAAAATCCGGATAGCAACTATCCGGGTTTCACGCGAATCCGAAGTTGAGCATCTCTGCACTACAGAACAATTATAATAAAGCATATGAAAAAACTGTAAGCTACTGAAAATACAAGTAAACCTATCCCATTTTTAAAGTGAACTGAGTGTATTACCTAAGAACTCCCTCCTGCTGTACCATATATAGAAATAGGAAGTTTGTATCACCAACTCAATCTAAGAAAACCCAATGATCTGGTGCACACCAGAGCGGTTCTGCTGCGCTTAGCGATCCGCTTGCGGGTGCGGATCCGCTAGGGTAATGTATTTCAATGGGCTGGTGCACACCACAGCGGGAGGCGTTTTGCAGAAACGCATACTCCCGGGCTGCTGCAGATTTTGGATTGCGGATGCGTTTCTGCCTCCAATGTAAAGTATAGGAAACCGCAAACCGCTCTGAAAAACTGCACTTCAGAGCGGTTTGCCAGGCGGTTTATGTTACAGTAGCTTTTCAGTAACAGCTTTACTGTAACAATACATGAAATCTACTACACCAAAAACGCTTCACAAAACCGCAAAATGCTAGCTGAAACACTACAGAAAAAGAAGAAAAAGTGTTTCAAAATCTGCTAGGATTTTGCGGATCTGCTAGCGGGTTTTGGTGTGCACCAGGCCTAAGACAGCAATTGAGGAAATATAATACTTGCATCTACTTCTCTAGAAAAACGCTTAACTCGTTCCTGTCATTAAAGCTGAGGGGCCCCATAGCATCAGTTTTTGAAATCGAAAAGGATTCCTTCTGTGATAAGAGTTGTTCACAATCACCCCCTCTTCTTGGGGTCACAACAGTGACCAGACCCACCATTTTAAGGAGGGAAGGGTCGCTGCCGTGCACCTCCTCAAAGTGCTTGACAAGTTTAGGTACACACCCCTCAGCCTCTCCAGATGAAGCGTACATGTTCCACTAATCTTTCTCGTATCGGGTGAGTCGTTTTCCCAATATAGAAAAAAGGAGCAAGGACACAGGAGAGCATAGACCACAAACTCGGTTCTGCAAGTGATAAAACTTGGAAGTGGACCGAGCCTAATTTCACATACTTTGACCTACATACCCCCATATTATCAAGACTGTGTCCACATGGAAAGGTACCCACTATCTTACTACCACCCAACCAAGTCTCACGTGTGGGAGGTACAAATTCATTATTTGTTAGTATTGAACCCAGTGTGGAACCCTTCCTAAAGACCATATTAGGTGGTTGTGTCACCTTGGGGTCTAGACTCCTGTCTTTTTCCAAAATTTGTCAGTTCCGCTTAATAATTTCCTGAATCTTTTCGGACATCGGGGAATAATCAAAGAGCATCACAAAGCAATTTTTTCCCAGTTTCTCTTTATTGATCAAGAGATCGGTACGATCAGTGTTCCGAACCCTTTCCAATGCCTGGTCCAATTGAGTTTCATCATATCCTCTGGCTTGGAAGCGATTGTGCATTTCCTGTGCTTGTTTCTCAAAATCTTCTTTCCTACCATTATTCCTACACAATCTGAGAAATTGGCTGTAGGGGATGGCTGACTTTACATGAGGGGGATGATAACTAGCAGTATGCAGAACAGAGTTTGTGGCAGTACTATTCCTGTGCGCCTTTGTCACTTGGGCACCATCTACCACTTCGATGGTGAGATCGAGGAACGAAACCTGGGCACCTCCCCATTCACCTGTGAACGGCATATTCATGTCATTCACATTGATGTATTCCAAAAATGAATTGAAGCATTCCCTGGTGGATCCCCAAATGACCAGCACATCGTCCACATGTCTGTACCATGCCCTCAAAAAACATCTATACGAATTACGCTCATTATAGATGTATTCAGCTTCCCACCTGGCCAAAAACACATTTGCAATGGTCGGGGCTACCGATGTACCCATTGCAGTTCCTGCAACTTGTTTGTACCAGACGTGCCGAAACGTAACGCATTGTGACTTAGCACGAAATCGAGACAGCTTCCTTGACGTAGTTCTCGGTTGCTAGCACTACTATATTCCCCCCCCCCCCAATCAACTTTTTTTATGGTTACATCGGGCAAGGATTTTTAACCATCTAACTGCGTTCCACTCACTGGTTGAAAGATTGTATTTCTCCTCAGGATATATTGAGGCTTTTGTCTCCTTAAAGGGAACTTTAACTGAACGGTGGGTAAAGAGTTTCACTTACCTAGGGCTATTACCAGCCCCCTGCAGCAGTCCTGTGCCCTCGGAGCCACTCTGGAATCCTCCGGTCCTCCGCTGTCAAATACGCGTAATAGCAGTAGGGAATGCGTCCAATAATACGCATGGCGGCCGGCCGACTATTGAGTCGTCAAAAAAGAAACTAAGTGACAGCGGGGGACCGGAGGATTCCAGAGCGGCTCCGAGGGCACAGGATTGCTGCAGGGGGCTGGTAATAGCCCCAGGTAAGTAAAACTCTACCTACCGTTCAGTTAACGTTTCTTTTAAGGACCTGTTTTTGAAAGAAATCTAGAGCAGATCCTGCTAATGGTGGAAAGGGTGTGACAGATTTACATGCTCTATCCTGTGATATTGGACCCTGATTATCGGACTCCATTGTATTGGTTTCTGCCAATAACGATTGTAAGTCGTTCAGGGCTAAACAGTCCCCAAAAGTCCAATTTGGTTGAAACCCAAGGTGTCCAATCGTTTTTTTCTTTTTCAATGGCAGCATTTTCACCAAACATCCTATAGATATTCATGTTTCTGACGTGCTTATATAGAATCTCAAATCGAGTGTAACCAAATGTTTCAGACACTACAAAATTTTAACCTCTTTCCAATATTCAATACAGGCTTTCGGAAATATAGTTCCAGATAGGTTAATCACTTGCCGTTTATCCACAATTTCCTCTGATTTAATTAATCCTCGATCACAGTCAGGCATTTCCAGGACACTGCTTTTGGATTGTGGACCTCGTCTCCTCCTCTGCCCTCTCCTTGTTTTTTTCCCCCCTAAAGGGATCGACCTGGGTTTTTTCCCTCTGTTGTCTCCCTCAGACTCAGATCCTGAGTCCGAGGTCCAGGTACCTCTCTTGGGCTTGCGTGGCTTTTTCTTCCCATTAGTTTTAGGTTTGAACTTCGGTTCAATGGGGACCTAGTCAAAAATATGACCAGATAAAAAAAATCATCCCAACCACCAGGACCACCTAACGCCAGTTGGCATCAAGTCCTAAAGGCAAGGATTAGCTTACGCGTTCCCTGCTAGGAGACAGACCGGGGATCCCTTATCAGCCTGCCAGCCGTGATCAGAGCTGGCAGGCTGAATTAAAGAGGGGGGGAAAAAGCTGTTTACATTTGTACAGTGCTGCGATCTAGCCTAGTCACTGGACTGTCCCCAGAAGTGGCTCACAATTTAATCCCTCTCATAGGCTGATGCCTATGAGAGGTTACTGTAGTGTATGGATCACAGTCAGGGCTAATTTAGGAAGGAACATGGGAGGGAAATTTAAAAAAGAATTTTTTTTTTTATCTTTTAAAAATAAATAAAAGCAGCAGCAATCAGAGACCACCAAAAAATGCTCTATTAGTGGCAAGAAAAGGAGGTAAAATTAATTTGGGTGGTAAGTTATATGACCGAGCAATAAATCGTTAAAGTGGTGAAGTGCTGAACTGTAAAAAAAAAAAAAAAAAAAACACCCTGGCCACTAGGGGTTTGTAAACCGCTGGTCCTCAAGTGGTTAAATAACATCACTGTAATTTCTGGAAGAGAAGAGTTAAGAAAACGGCTGCCACAAACCACCGCAGCTGCCATTATTTCTCAGTGCCGCTGATAAGACAT
Organism: Hyperolius riggenbachi; assembly: GCF_040937935.1. Taxonomy (NCBI): domain Eukaryota; kingdom Metazoa; phylum Chordata; class Amphibia; order Anura; family Hyperoliidae; genus Hyperolius; species Hyperolius riggenbachi. The sequence continues at coordinate 54,225,182 of NC_090649.1, read as the reverse complement.
GGAAAGGACGTGGCAACGCTCGGAGTCTGACCTGAGTTACATTAGTTATCTGCAATGCAGAGAAGAGCTGATCTGTTATCAGGACTTCCTTCCATGCAGCGTCTCGTCAATAGCCATGACATAAGAGTTTATTTTTGAAGACACCGGGGAACAGAGGGGGCTGGCCCTCCGCCTGGCCGCTCGCTGTGCTGCCTGGAATATGAAAGTAGCTCATCTTTATATTGGGCTTCAAAGACTTGCAAAACCAGTCTGCAGAGAACTGACACACTTTAGAGTCGCTGCTTTCCCTTGACAAAGAGATGTCACTTGGGCATTGTGCCTTGTTATTCCGTGATGTATGCACAGTGCCAAGAGTCACAGGGAAGACTTCAAATCTCCAAATAATATACATCCTAAGGGCCTTATAGAACTCTATAGAGTGTCAGGAGTGGGTGTTCAATTACACTAGTAAAATGCATTTTATCCTTTAATAATCATCAGCTCTAGAGGGTTTTAAGCATTTTCTATAGCCAAGTGGTCAATTCACTGCTCCGCTACGTAGAGAAGCGTATTACTTGCGTTAGGGCTTTAAGGATGATTGAGTTAGATTTAAAAAAAAAAAAATGTCTGGGCACTGCATGGGATTAGTTACTTATAGGGATGTTCAATGAGATGAAAATTCATAGCTGATGCAGCATTGAGAAAATGTTCTGTTTGCAAATTTGCGCAGCTTAAAAACTGGACCAACTTAAAGAGACTCCGTAACAAAAATTGCATCCTGTTTTTTTATCATCCTACAAGTTCCAAAGGCTATTCTAATGTGCTCTGGCTTACTGCAGCACTTTCTGCTATCACAGTCTCTGTAATAAATCAATGTATCTTTCCCCTGTCAGACTTGTCGGCCTGTGTCTGGAAGACTGCCAAGTTCTTCAGTGTTGTGGTTCTGCTATGAACTCACCCTTCCAGGCCCCTCTACGCACACTGCCTGTGTATTATTTAGATTAGGGCAGCTTCTCTCTTATCTTTTACAAGCTGGATAAATCGTCCTCTGAGCTGGCTGGGCTTTCACATACTGAGGAAATTCAGACAAGGGCAAAACTGTTTGCAGGAAGAAAAGAGCAGCCTGAAACTTCAGTGCATGAGAACAGGGGGAAAGAAAAACACAATGATCTCTTGAGATTCAAAAGGAAGGCTGTATACAGCCTGCTTGTGTATGGATGTATTTTCTATGTGTGGACATACTGTACATCAACCTACTTCCTGTTTTGGTGGCCAGTTTGTTTATAAACAAAGTTTTTAAATCTGTTTTTAACCACTTTTACTGCGGCGAGGAGCGGCAAAATTGTGACCGAGGGTAATAGGAGATGTCCCCTAACGCACTGGTATGTTTACTTTTGTGCAATTTTAACAATACAGATTATCTTTAAAGAGAACCCGAGGAGGGGTTCTTACATCGCAATCCCCATACAGAGGCTGGGTCTACCTATAGAGCCAAGCCTCTGTTGCTATGTAGCTTCCTACAAAGCCCCCCCTGCGCACTGTAAGACCCCATTAATCACAGCCGCGCTGATGACACACAGCATCGCAGTGGGCTGTGTTTACCTCACTAATGCCAGTCTTGCCGCTCCCCCGCCTCCTGAATCGCTCCAGTCCCGCCCACGTCCCTTCCCTCGCCGCTGATTGGAGAGAAGGGAGGCGGGTGGGGACCGGAGCAATGCGGGAGAGCGGAGACTGACAGAGAGGTAAACACAGCCAGCACCATGCGGCTGTGAGTTATGGGGTATTAAAGAGCGCAGGGGGGGGGGGCTTAGGGGGAATCTGACCAACAACAGGCTGGGCTCTATAGGCAGACCCAGCCTCTGTATGGGGATTGTGATGTAAGAACCCCGCCTCGGGTTCTCTTTAATTTATTTGGTCAATTTCCAAGCTGCATAAGTGTGCATTAAATGTGTATAATTTTGCATCAACTGTGAATTATTTGCATCTCATTGACCATCCCTAGCTAAAGTTAATTCAGCAGGGGATCTGGAAAAATTAAAAAAAAACTTCTGAAAGTACCTTTAACCACTTTAGGACCAGCGGTACGGATATCTCCATCCCTTTTTCCACCCTGTCAACACTATCCACCGTTCCCGCTGCTGTCCACGCTCCCGCTCACTCATGCGCGCGCCCCTGTGGGCCACCACCCTCTCGCCCAGAGATCAATGAACGGGAAAAACCATTCCGGTGCGTTGCTCTAAGCCTCCCGCAATGATCAGCTGCTTCTATGAGAAGCAGCGCAATCATTGTGAGAAAAAAAAACAAAAAACACTTTTCCAGCCTCAACACTTCCTGCAAGCGTACTTCCTACACTTGCAGGACGCATAAACAAAAAGTTACTGTGGCCATCTTGTGGCCAAATAGTAAAACTACATCCTAAAGCATTTTTAATATAGAAATACATTAGTTTTACATTAAAAATTAACTCATTACCTCCCACACTCCCCAATTTTTTTTTATTTTTTTTTTGTAATTCAAAAAAAATGACAATTAAAAAAAAGAAATACACAAATAGTTAACTAAGGGACTGAACTTTTTAAATATTTATGTCAAGAGGGTATAACACTGTCTTTATGAACTATGGGCTTGTAATTAGGGATGGACGGAAAACTGAAAAAAATGCACCTTTATTTCCAAATAAAATATTCACGCCAAACATTGTGATAGGGACATAATTTAAACGGTTTTATAACTGGGATAAATGGACAAATAAATTATATGGGTTTTAATTGCAGTAGCATGCATTATGTAAAAACTATAATGGCAGAAACGGAAAAATAATAATTTTTTTCCCACTTTTTTTTCCTATTTTCCCATTAAAACACATTTACAATAAAATAATTCTTGGCATAATGTCCCACCTAAAGAAAGCCTAATTGGTGGCGGAAAAAACAAGATATAGGTCATTTAACCACTTCAGCCTACAGGGTTGAGATTTTTTTTTTTTTACATCTGAGCAACTTTCACCTCCCATGCATTTGCCAATAACTTTATCACTACTCATCACAATGAATTGATCTATATCTTGTTTTTTCCACCACCAATAAGGCTTTCTGTGGGTGATACATTTTGCTGAGAATTAAATTTATTCTAAATCCATTTTAACAGGAATATTAAGAAAAATGGAAAAAAATCATTATTGCTCAGCTTTTGGCCATTATAGTTTGAAATTAATACATGCCACCATAATTAAAACCTATGTACTTTATTTACCAATTTCTCCCGTTTATTACACTATTTAAATTATGTCCCCATCACAATGTATGGCGCTAATATTTAATTTGGAAATAAAGGTGCATTTTTTCAATTTGCATCCATCACTATTTAGAAGCCCATAATTTAAAGGGACTCCGAGCAGTGCAGAAACTATGGAAAGATGCATATCATTTTAAAGCTCTCTTTCTCCTCTTTCCAATGATATATAAACCGCCGCCCTATGCCTTTTAATTTTCGCTATTTTCGTGATTGAAATTGCCGCGGCCGCGATTTCCATCGCGAAAATAGAGAAAACTAAAAGGCATAGAGTGACTATTTAGGTGTCGCCAGAAAGAGGAGAAAGGGAGCTTTAAAATGATATCCATCTTTCCATAGTTACATTGTATTACACAGGACGACACTTTCCCCAGTGTCAGCAGCTCCATTCAGCAGAATGGAGCTGCTGACTTTAGGAAAAAGTCGCCCTGTGTAATACAATGTAAAATGATATCCATCTTTCCATAGTTAAAGCTCTCTTTATCCTCTTTCTGGCGACACCCAAATCGTTGCCCTACGCCTTTTAGTTTTCTCTATTTTCGCGATTGAAATTTCGGCCGCGGCAATTTCAATCGCAAAAATAGCGAAAACTAAAAGGCGTAGAGCGGCGGTTTATATATCATTGGAAAGAAGAGAAAGAGCTTTAAAATGATATGCATCTTTCCATAGTTTCTGCACTGCTCGGAGTCCCTTTAATAAATCATATTGATATACTCCTTTGACATGAATATTTAAAAAGTTCAGACCCTTCGGTAACTAATTTGTTTTTTTATTGTAATTTTTTATTTTATTTTTTATTAAAACTTTTATGTGGGTATTTTTTGGTGTGGGAGGTAAACGGGATTTTAAATGTTTAAACATGCATTTATTTAATAAAATGTGGTTTGGGGTGTAGTTTTACTATTTGACCACAAGATGCCCACAGTCAAAAAGTCCTGGGAGCGATCGATCTCGCTCCCAGGGAGAAGAAAGAAGACGAGGAACTTTTTTAGCTCAAAAAAAGTTGCAGCGTCTGAAGAGACGCTGTCGGCTTTTCTCCGGGGGGGGGGGGGGGGGGGGGGGGGGGGGTCCGATCAATGAGAGGGATCTATAATCCCTTTCACTGATCACTGGGCTAACGGCCGCCGGCGGGAGTGTGCACGGGGGGCCCGCAGGAGTGCACGAAGCCTAACTGGATGAAAATGTTTGTCCAGTTAGGCTCAAGTGGTTAATTGCGATAAGTAATGATAAAGTTATAGACAAATGAATGGAAGGCGCGTTGAAAGGTGAAAATTGCTCTGGTGCTCAAGTGGTCAAACCCCTCAGTTGTGAAGTCGTTAAAATGCACCTAAAGGGCTGGAACCCACAAGGGCGATTTTGAGAGCATTTTTGGAGCGTTACAGTACGCTAGTGTTTTGCCAAAACGCTCAGTTAATGTAAATGGATGGGGCAACTTCCACTGGAGCGTTGAAAGGTTCCTCAATCGCAAATGCAGGACATGCAGCATTTTGGGAGCGTTAGCGCTTCAATGTAAAGTATATAAACGCTGGCGTAGTCGCTCATTAAAACCTGCATGGAGCGATTTTGCTAGCGTTTTAACGTTACCACACACTAACAAAATTAAAATTAATTTAAAGGACCAATCAGACTTTAAAACGCTAATCGCTAATCGCCCTCACAATCGCTGGCAAATTGATACACTTTGTAAAATAACTTCCTAAAACGCTCATGAAACCGCTGACAAACTGCTCATACAAAATGCTAGCGCTTGCAATTAGCGATAGCGTTTTGCAGTGGGTTCCAGGCCAAACTGAGAGGAAGATGGATGTTTCCTTTTAACCTCTTGCCACCCGCGTCACGCCGATGGGCGTGGCCGCGGCGGCAGCCCCAGGACCGACTAACGCCGATCGGCGTAATGTCCTGGGGCTTTATTTTGCAGGAGATTGCGCGCAGGCTGCACGCGGATCTCCTGCTTGGGGGGCGGAGCTCCGCCCCGCCTTCAGACTCAGAGCGGCTTTTGCCACTCGGGAGACTGTTAAACGGCGTGAATCACGCCGTCTATTTACATGGTGCAGCGCTGCACTGGGGACAAGAGAACGATCGGCTCTCATAGGCAGAAGCCTATGACAGCCGATTGCTATAATTGGCTGGCTGTGGGAAGGGAGGGTGGGAGGGTATTTAAAGAAACAGGGTTGTTTTTTTTTTGTTTGTTTTTTTAAAGCCAACAATAATATTTATTACAAAAAAAAAAAATAAACATGGGGGAGCGATCAGACCCCACCAACAGAAAGCTCTATTGGTGGGGAGAAAGGGGGGGGGGGGGGGAGGGGGATCACTTGTGTGCTGTGTTGTGCGGCCCTGCGGCTTAGCCTTATAGCTGCAGTGGCCTATTTTATTAAAAATGGCCTGGTCACTAGGGGGGTTTAGCACTGCAGTCCTCAAGAGGTTAACCACTTGAGGATCGCGGTGTTAAACCCCCTTAGTGACCAGGCCATTTTTTTACTAAATGGGCCACTGCAGCTTTAAGGCCTCGCTGCAGGGCCGCACGACTCATTACACAAGTGATTCTCTCTCCCCCCCCACCAACAGAGCTTTCAGTTGGTGGGGTCTGATCGCTCCCCAATATTTATTTTTTTTCTTTATAAATATTTTGCTTTTTAAATACATTTTCCACTCATCCCAGGGGGACAGTCATGTCACACGGCTATTCCCAGTACAGCACTGCCTTAGATCGCAGCGCTGGACATAGTTATTAGATGGCGGTTTTGCCGTCTAACAGTCTCTGAGCGGCGATCGACACGTGTGTGCCGAGTTGTGCAGCCCTGCAGCTAGGCCTTAAACCCCTCTAGTGACCAGGAAATTTTTTACTAAAATGGCCACTGCAGCTTTAACCACGAGGACCGCGGTGTTAAACAATACCAGCTGCTTGGCAGTCCTGATGATCTCTTTGGCTGCAGTAGTGTCTGAATCACAGCCCTGCTAATCCAGTCAGACTTCAGTCAGAGCACCTAATCTGCATGCTTGTTATACAATATACAATACAATAACATTTCTATAGCGCTTTTCTCCCATGGGACTCAAAGCGCTTAGGCTCTCTCAGATTCAGTAATTGGTAGTAGGATGAGTATTCACACAACAAAAGTTATATTTCTGCAAATGCCAAACTGAACAGGTGGGTTTTCAGTCTAGATTTAAACACCTCTAGGGATGTAGCAGTCCTGATCTACTGAGTTAAGGAGTTCCAAAATGTAGGGGCAGCATGACAGAAGGCTCTTGGACCAAAAGTTTCCAAGTGGACTCTGGGTATGACTAGATTATTAGAACCTGTGGCTCTGAGAATGCGGGGATTGCTACGTAGCTGCAACATTTCTTTCATGTATCCAGGGCCCAGATTATTCAGTGATTTAAATGTCAGTAGGCCGATCTTGAATAGAACCCTCCATTCTATAGGTAGCCAGTGAAGGGAGTGCAGGACTGGTGTTATGTGGCAGTGATGGGGTTGGTTGGTTAGCAGTCTGGCAGCAGTATTCTGTATCAGCTGTAGGCGGTACAAGACCTTTTTTGGAAGGCCAGTGTAGAGAGCATTGCAGTAGTCCAGTCGGGATGTGATGAAGGCATGGACTAAGGTTGGCAGATCTTCTGGGGGGATGAGGTGCTTGATTTTTGCAATGTTCTTAAAGAGACTCTGTAACAAAATGTTCATCCTTATTTATTCTATCCTATAAGTTCCTATACCTGTTCTAATGTGCTCTGTTTTACTGCAGCCTTTCCTATTTGCACAATGGCTGTATTATCTGTTATATGATCTAATCTTCTCTCCTCTGTCGGCACATAAAAGGCTGAGGCAGTCAGACTGGAATGTGCAGGGCTGCTTGTGATTAGCTAGAAGCTATACACACCCCCCTCCAGGCCCCCTGCAGGCTCTGTATGACTCACACACGCTGCTTATGTGAGCCTATCAGAAGCTGTTTAGTTTGTAAACACTGCCTAAAACTGGCAATTACAAGCCAGGTTTACAGCAGAGAGTGGCAGAAACAGCACAGAGGGGCCCAGGAGAGCATAATAAATAGAATGGTATGCTTTTTATTGTAAGAATTTTAGAGTACAGATTCTCTTTAAGGTGAAAATAAGATGATTTCACCACAGCAGAGATGTAAGTTCTGAAGTTTAAATTCCCATCAATTAGAACTCCCAGGCTACGCACATGGTCAGAGCTGCGTAGATCCGTGCCTCCTATTCCCAGTGGTGAAGACTGCAAGTTAAGTTTTGTTGTCATGCTCTGCCCTCCGATCAGAAGGATTTCAGTTTTGTCTGCATTTAGTTTCAGCCAGTTGTCATTCATCCATTGCTGTAGTTCACGTAAGCAGGTGTTTATAGTTAGAGTTGGGTCTGTCACACCAGGCTTGAAGGAAAGATATAGTTGGGTGTAATCCGCATAGCAGTGATATGTCAGGCCATGTTTTTGGATTAGTTTTCCAAGCGGTAACATGTAAATCGTGAAAAGCAGGGGAGAGAGGATTGAGCCCTGGGGCACCCCATACTTAAGTGGTATAGGGGTGGACAGGAAGGGCCCCATAGACACTTTTTGGGTTCTGCCACTCAGGAAGGATTTGAACCACTGAAGAACTATGCCATCAATGCCGCAGTATTCCTGCAGCCTGTTTATCAAGATGTCATGGTCAACTGTATCAAAGGCTGCAGAAAGGTCTAGCAGTATGAGGATCGAGCACTCTCCTCTGTCTCTTGCCATGAGCAGGTGGTTGCATATTTGGATGAGGGCAGTTTCAGTGCTGTGGTGTTTCCTGAAGCCAGACTGGAATGGGTCTTAGCCGTTTTGTAGGATTCTGGCTTCTAGCTGGAGATATACAGCTTTTTCTATTAGCTTACCCAGAAAGGGAAGGTTAGAGACAGGTCTGTAGCTGGTCATTGCATCTGGGTCCAGGGAGGGTTTTTTGAGGAGAGGCCTGATGATTGCTTCCTTCAGTAAAGCAGGAAATATCACTGATTGTAAGGAACAGTTAACAATTTTGAGGAATACCGGTACAAACAGGTCGGGGCAGTTCAACATGAACTGTGTTGGGCCAGGATCCAGGTCACAGGTAGTTAGGCGGAGGTGAAGGAGGATGCTTGATGTGACTTCGTCAAATTCTTTGAAGTTTGACCAAGGTGTTACGTTGTCTCTGCTAATGGTTTTCGGCTCTATATTAGTCTCAGATGCTGTAAGTTGGATGAGGGGTAAGTTGTTGAGGGGCTGTGGCTGAAAGTATTAGAGACTAGGATCAGCAGGAGTCAGGCAACTGGTATTATTGTAAAAGGAAAAATCCATATCCTCAGTTTAGTTTCCCTTTAAACACACTTTGTGATGCAGTGTTCTTAGCAGAAGCTCAGTTTTCAGCAATATTCAAAACAAAATATAGGGGGTGGTGAAATAACTCCAAACATTCACCAAGTTACTACCACTTTACAAATTGCACAGTATTTGCACTTCATTTCAATATAAACAGACAGCACACAACTGTTAGACATGACAGGCTCGGTTCATTTTTGCAGCCTGAAGTCTGGTGAGTGTACAGATTATAGCGGACCTGTTTACAGAATTTTTATTGCTCAGTTTAACCCATTCAGGTTCCGTCGTTTTCACGTGAGAAATGTTCACCTCCCATTCATTAGCCTATAACTTTATCACTACTTATCACAATGCACTGATCTATATCTTGTTTTTTCCGCCACCAATTAGGCTTTCTTTGGGGGGTACATTTTGCTAAGAGCCACTTTACTGTAAATGCATTTTAACAGGAAGAATAAGAAAAAAATGGAAAAATTCATTATTTCTCAGTTTTTAGCCATTATAGTTTTAAAATAATACATGCCTCCATAATTAAAACTCACGTATTGTATTTGCCCATATGTCCCGGTTATTACACCGTTAAAATTATGTCCCTATCACAATGTATGGCGACAATATTTTATTTGGAAATAAAGGTGCATTTTTTCCATTTTGCATCTATCACTATTTACAAGTTTAAAATAAAAAAAATATAGAAATATTTCATCTTTACATTGATATTTAAAAAGTTTAGACCCTTAGGTAAATATTTACATGTTTTGTTTTTTTTATTGTAATGTTTTTTTTTATAGTAAACATTTTATTTGGGTAGTTTTGGGAGGGTGGGAGGTAAACAATAGATTTATAATGTAAATGTGTGTTAATTTTTTTTTTTTTACAGGTGTAGTATTACTTTTTGGCCACAAGATGGCGTTTGTTTACATGACGTCACTCTAAGCGTAACACACGCTTAGAGTGACTCGTCGGAGAGGGAAC